>NC_041334.1:14677318-14977318 GCF_004354835.1 Perca flavescens
GTGCCTGTGATTCTCTAACTACGCCAACGTGACATTGCACGTGGCGTGCATGCAGCAGTGCCCAAGAATGTCATGTTGTGCCCATAGTCCAAACAGCCAGATGGAGGGTAACAATTTTGGAGTGACCAATGAGCGGCCCAGCACAAACAGAAGCCCAGTGATCTGGTGGCGGCACAGTGGTTTTGTTTGTCTGTGCCATTCATTCACCATCATCATTAAATGTTTCACTAGAAAAAAAAAAAAAAAAAAAAAAAAGTCATTCATTTTCTGCTGGATCCTCTGTAACATCATTTCAGCTTAAATGAAGTATCCGTAATGAATTGTATCTATTAGAACTGGATAAGGGAAAAGTGCGTCTCTCCTGATGAGATGACTGCAATTTCAATCCTTCTGCAGTAAGGTTACCTTCCACCTTTAAGTGGATATACACAGCATTTTGAAGGACATTATTTCTTGCCATTAATCAGGATCTAAACAAAACGATTTTGTGGCTTACCATCTCCGAGGAAGAGGATGAGATTCTTTGCTTTGTTTTTATTGAGGTTTTGCAGCGTCAGAGCGTTCTTTAGGGTATGCTGGGCCCATGTATTCCAATACTTGGGATCCTTCTCCTGTTCTGTGTATGGAAATTAGCAATTCTGGTTAGCTTTAAATAGAGAATCAGAAAATGAAAAATGTCTGTTATGATTTCTCACAGTCCAAGGCTTTATACGTCTTGTTTTATGAAAGTCCAAAACTCAAAGACATTCTGTTTTCTCATCATGTATGACAAAGAAAAGGATCAGATCCTCACATTTAAAAGCTTGGACCAGCAAATGTCAGCATTTTTGCTTTAAAATTACTAAAACGATATATCGATTATTAAAATAATTGCCCATTACTTTTCTGTTGATTGACTAATCGATTCGATGAATAGTCATTTTAGCTCTAATAGTCACCAAATCATCTTAAAGCGACATACAAATTCACACGTTAAGAATCCATATTCCAAAAATTTGATTAGGTTCACCTATTCTTATAAAATGTGATGGTAGAAGTTGTTACACAACAAATTCACATCCATTTCCTACAGAGCAGTCGGGTGGTCCCAAACATTCTCCTGCAAAATTGAAAACCCTCCAGGGTGTGCTGAACATTGCATTACAGATTGCAGCCGGTGGACATATTTTTAGAGAAAATTTATTTACACAAGTGAATTCCTGTTATTTTCGTTGCGCTGCCACAGGAAAACTATTTGGATACATTAACCTTCTTCAAAACGTCCCAAACAGTCTCCTACAAACTTGAAAACCCTCCAGCGTGGGCTGAACATTGCATTACAGATAGCTAGACATTTAGTAGTTATTTTGTTGTTGTTTTTTGCCGCGACTGACTGACTGACTAACAACAGAGTAACTTACCAGGGAATTGTGGCTTCCCCAAACTTCCCAACATCAAACAGGAGCAAATGATGAGCAGGGCTGTCACCTTCATGTTGTGGTCTCAGTGTGGCTGACGCGTTACACCAGACAGCCTTAACATGCCACTATGAGAAGCCGAGGAAACCGGTCAGCTGGAGGGAGAAGAATCACAGAACACACACTATTAATTAAGTCTGCGTCATCTTGTTGCACACTGACATACTGGTTTCATACATATTTACTCTGTCAGCTCTATTCATTACTTGCTCATGCTTTACCGCTTCAAATATCCACTCTTTGTACTGTAAGTGACCAATACACAGTGGTCACAGGCTTGTCTTGATGAATTGGCAACTGCACTTTGCCCTGTGGGACCTTACCAGAAATGATGAAGATAAGTGGTTTTACTTTTGAATCACCTTTTGCTGGATTGTAAGTTACTGGCTGTGTTAGCCTTATGCACATTTGTTTTTTGTTCGTATATTTATCTTCAATTTGTATAATTCATGCACTATTTTTACTTTTTAAAATCACCTTACATTTGCACTACTTAGTGCTACTACTCAGGGTGGTAGGCTTGGACCCAAATGCAGGAAGGTGAGGAGAGTGCAGTAGTTTGAAATAATAGAAATTTAATGATAACACAAAGAGAGCTTACAAAAACACACAAGCTGGTAATGTCCAAATGCAGGAAAAAGCAAGGAACACGGAAGGAACAGGAAAATAAGAGAACACGAGAAATAGCTTACACTGGAAGGAACTAACACACAAAGACTTACGACGGAAGACAAATGACGGTCCACCAGCAACAGACACAGGGACCAAATACAACAGGTAACAAGGACTAACAAGGGACAGGTGATACAACAGGTGGAACACATAAGACAGGAAGACAAGTGACCAAGGATGTAACCAAACAGTGGAATTCAAAATAAAACAGGAAGTCCATGAAACAAGCAGAAAACATGAAACCAACTAAAACAAAGAAATTTGACACAAGGACTGGTGGACAAGTGAAAGACATCAGACAATAACAATGGAGGGAAAACCAAAAGGCATGAAGTAAAAACAAGAAACACTAAAGGGAACAGAAAAACTTCTAAATAAAACAGGAAGTCCAAACACACAAAAAACACACAATAAGAGCGGGGCAGACGTGACACTACTTCAATTAGTAGCCTACATACTCTATTATAGTGACAGCTCTCTGTAGTAGTTCTGGTGGCTTGACTTTCACATTGCTGATGTGTTTTTATTCTTTATTCCCATGTTTGTCGTTCTGTCTGTGTTCTATCTATCTATCTATCTATCTATCTATCTATATCAATGTATCTATGTATGTATGTATCTATCTGTCTATCTATCTATCTATCTATCTATCTATCTATCTAATAAACTTGTTCCCTTCTCTCACGTAGGCTTTCTAAATAAAGAAGGCTGGAGAATGCAACCAACGGTCAGCCTGTTTTCATGTCATCAAAGATGTTTTTGTGTGTGTTGTTGAACCTGGTCTTTGTAAAACAAAAGTACCGGGGTCGTCAGGCTTTGCAGCCAAAATTAAAGTAGAGGTTGGTAAAGTTAATCTGGAGGCCTCACTGTGAATGTAAGTAGTCACAACAGGACTACTTATGGGTCCTGGCCAGTCAGGCTTTCATCTGTAATTATTCACACCATCCTCCCTGTGCTTACAGTCGAGGTCCTTTTAATGGGATTGAGCTCCATAGCACTGAGAGGTTTAAGGGCCATAACAAAGCCGATTAGTCTACAGTAACAGCGAATGATTGACTGGACACGTCCACCTCATAGAGGTCCACCCATTAGAAGAAAAAACTCACAATACGTTTATCACAAAAATAACCTTTCACCTGTGCAATTCTGACTTTTTTAGTACGGACAAGGTTGTGTGCAAAAATCTTTAAAACCATTATGTTCCAATTTGCATGATAAGTACAGCATTATTTAGTTAAATCATCCTCTATTTCGTTAATAGTGTTTCCCATCAAGCTTTGACATGACACACAGACTACAACCCATGACTCCAATACCTTTGGACTCCTTTTTGTACTGACTATAATAAAATGACAGCTTGGAAAGATCAGTTCTTCAGACTGGGAACTGTGCTGGGCTCTATCTGGTTTTCTAAGAAATAGACAAGTCTGAACGAAAACAAAACTCCAACCAGGCTGGAGTCGATGGATATGATAAAAGGGTACATTATTAATTAAAGATTAGTCATCATGCCTGTAGCCTGTATGCCTTGCTTTTACCGTTCCTCGGATGAATCAGGCTAGAGGTAGCCGGCGCTCATTAAAAGCTGCCAGGTCCACCCAGGGGCAGGGAACCAGCCAGTCTGCAGCAAAAGAAGCAAAGCAGTGCCACCACGGCCACCAGCAGGATGCCAGACAGGACAGTGGTCAGCATCACATGAAATCCCACTTCAGTCATGATGTCACCAAGCTCTTGGTTGCTCCCATGTATCCAGCTTGTGTCAAATGGGGTGAAGTTTCCCAGCAGCAAATAACTTTGCCGACTGAGCTCCTTCCTGAGCTGCAGTTAAAGCCTGAGGCAAGTCACACAGGCACTTAAATGTGTCACTCCAGCAGGTAACAGCTCTAAAGCAAGGATTAGGCTGCCTAATGTGATCAGGGGTGCAGGGCTGATAGATGAGAGACTCGCCTCCAAAATATAATATAATATCAAAACTCTTAAAGTTGTTTTACATTCAAGATTGTGTTATCTTCTCTCTCTGATCACTCTGATTGGCAAGGACGATAGATAGATAGATAGATAGATAGATAGATAGATAGATAGATAGATAGATAGATAGATAGATAGATAGATAGATAGATAGATAGATAGATAGATTGCCATGCAACAGTATTGGTGGTAATTATTAAGGGACAGCATGCTAGTGCAAAAAGTACAATGAATGATGTACCAGTGCAAGCACGTCCAGTTCAAGTTCAGTCCAGTGCCTGCAGAGCCACACAGGGCAGTATGTGTGGGAACTTGTGGCCAGGAGGGGAGGGCGGGGGGCTAGCAAGGGGAGTTATGTGTCCTGGCTGCAGTAGGAAAGAAGCTGTTTTCTGAATTTAAACACAGTTGCCAGTTTTTAGGCAACTTGGTTTGCTTCTCACACTATGGCTGCCCCACCCGATCTCTTGTATGCACACAGAATGACTAACATTAAAAAGTGAATGTCACACTGAAAGAAAAAGGGGGGACATCTTACTCGTTGTTTTTTTTTCTCTGTTTGAGTAAATATCGCATATGTCACTATGTGTGTTTTTTTAGTTAACTAAAAGATAATGATTGTACAATCACTGTGTCAAAAACGTTGTGGGTTGTGTCAGTTTAAAGTAGAACCTCCAAACGTTCAAATATATATGCAAAGGTCCACGGCATATTTGACATTCTGTCTCCAAAATAAGATATAAATAGGGATAAAATGGCATTTTACTGCAACCTCTTATACATTAATGGGGTGATGAAACAGGATGTGCAGCGAAACCCATGACTCCGTTTCACTTCTATGATCTCCTACTGCCTAAATTACTATCAGGTTGCTATCACAAAGTACAACATCAAATCATGTATGACTTCAATGAATGAATGAAATAGCCTACAACTGTAGGCTACTACTGAAGCCCATCGAGGACCAGCACGTAATCCTGGTATAAACACATGCTGATCTCGGTCAAACAGCCAGAAAAACTCTATCTTTTAAAACCCACGCTGGATTAGGCTATTTGACTAACATCATCAGAACAAGGATAAACTGGCAGCAATATTCAGAGCAGATTCTGAGAGGAAAGATGCACAAAAAAACAAGAGCAGGCTATTTAACAACCTGTAACCAAAATTTCAGCCGACACTCCGACAGCGCGTTTCTCCGAAAGCAACATGTATCTGTGTAAAACAGAACGCAGCAAAAAGTTGTATTGTTGTTTGACTTACTGGATGCGGCGGGAAATAAATCTACATCCAAATGTGCGTGCAGTCCATTCCGTCTTTCACCTTGAAATGTGTGTCCGTGTCGCTGCCTGCAGTTCTTTTTATAAGGCCACAGTTGTTCGAATGGGGCTCTGGGGCTCTGAGAATAGCGGTCTGTATCCCAAGCGAGAGGAGAGGAAAAAAAAAAAAAACCTTAGAAATAGCTATGCCATGCTGCTGCTGTGAGTAGATGGACCGAGAGCTCCGCCTGTCTCACGACCGATGCATTACTTCAAGGACAGAGTCCATCATTATACTGTAACTAACGCTGGAAATACCACAATAAAAAAAAAAAAAAAAAAAATGCTCCATCATAGGTTAAAAAAATTGTTGAAAATTGTTAATTAAATTCTTAAGGTACGAAGGTATAGGCTATATTAAAAATTAAAGTTATCATGCAGAAGCCTGGCCCTGTCAATAATTACTTGCGCTTGGGGGAATTACTAGAATTGTTGGGTTTGTAACTTTGTAAATTATAGAGTGTGGTCTAGCCCTACTCTATCTGTAAAGTGTCTCGAGATAACTCTTGTTATGATTTGATACTATAAATAAAATTGAATTGAATTGAATTGAATTGTCAATAGGCCTATAAATATTGGATTATTGTAACTCATGCATTAACAAAGATATTTGAGGTTGTACTGTAGCTGAGTGAAGTGGAGCTATTTTAGGATTTTGACTACTATTGTTTAGGTCTATAAAGTGGCAGTTTATTCATTTATTTATTGTTGTTTTTTTTGTTGTTTACAGAAAAGTATACATCATGGACCAATGCCACAAACCGCAACATTTATTGCAAGTTTGTTTGCAATGCTCCTCCCTATATGGCCCTTTAAAATACACAAAACTCAACAATACAAACAAAGCAACATAAAACTCAACAAGAGAATATAATCTGTGCAATCTTTACTATCTGTAAAGTAACTAAAAACTTCAGAGGTCAGGAAAATGTAGTAAAGTAAAAAGTACAATATTTTCCTCGGAAATGCACTAGAGTGTAAGTTTAAAGTAGCATGACATGTATCTTTCAGTCAAATTTAAAAAAACATTTATTCATTTATTACTTTTTTAAACAAATTAATGTTTTGAATGAACCCCAGGCTACATCCTTTGGTTATATCACTGTTATGACCCAGATAATATAGTAGTACGGGTACACAGCCTATAAACCACGCCTCTTTATTATTATGAAACATTTTGTCTAACTGTATGCACCCCCCCACACACACACACACACACACACACACACACACACACACACACGTTATGCCATGTTTTGTTTGTTGCTATGAACGTGTATAGGGTCAAGTGCCAACAACTAACATAGCTTAAGCTCAACAGTCCGACCAATAATCACTTATATAATTACAATTTGGCATATCTATACAAAATCAATTACCATCAAGAGTCATACCTTAGGAACTTAGCTAATGTAAGCAATTCATTGTGGTTAAACAAAGAGACCACGATTATGTACAAAATAATTGACAATTAGACAACTATGTAATAATTGTTACAGGCCTAGATCCAACAGGATTGATTTTTATTTGTAAAGCCCGCTTTAGGGCACAACTCATCCTATGTTCTTTCAGAGTATTTAATGGTCTTTCGGTCTAGAAAATCAATATTTACAGGGCAGAAGCAGATCCAGTAAGGAGAGAGTTTTAACTGAACAGAGTGAAGCTTCTGCTTTTTTCCCTCGTCACTATAAAGTATTGCCTCTGCTGTTGTTTAGTTTAGTTTTAGGATCATAATGCTGTTAATTACTGATAGCATTGTGAAGTGCTATAAATGTACAGGCACATAATCCAATGGATGAAGGATGAAAGTTAGCTAGCTAATGTAAACTGTTAGCTGGCTGTAACCAGACAGAGGTTAAAGGGGAACTATGCCCATTTTCCAAATTCATACATTCTTATGGTTTAAGTCCAAAAATATTAGCAGCCTATACATGAACAACTCTCTCCCAAATCCCAAAACGAAAGTGTGAAAACTCAAATTTGTAATGTCATCAAGCATTAAGTCATGAACTGCTCTTTAGACAATGAATTGAAAAGATGTTATAGGTGACACCGAAAGTACTCAGGGGAATGTTGTGAGTAAATGGGTACCTTTTCTTTCCCTTGTACCGCAGCTGCATTTTCACAATATCACAAGATCACGCAACCATGACATCACATGAAAATCCTTCTTGTCAGGCTTCAAGTAATGGGAGGTTGGAGGGGGATAACAAGGGTATTTAAGAAAACATTTTTTATGTTATGTCATTGATTATCACACTTTGTTAGTGTCTTGTCTTGTCTTGATGTTACAGTATCTCACAAAAGTGAGTACACCCCTCACACAAATATTTCATTATATCTTTTAATGTGACAACACTGAAGAAATTACACTTTGCTACAATGTAAAATATTAAGTGTACAGCTTGAATAACAGTGTAAATGTGCAGTCCCCTCAAAATAACTCAACACACAGCCATTAATGTCTAAACCACTGGCAACAAAAGTGAGTACACCCCTATGTTAAATTCCCATAGAGGCAGGCAGATTTTTATTTTAGCCCCACATCATCACATACCCTTCACCATACCTAGAGATTGGCATGGTTTTATGTCGGTTAGCCTAATAGCTGGTTTGATTTGCATTGAGAGATTATCTTATGGAAAGTACCCCATGCCAATCTCTAGGTGGTGAAGGGCATGTGATGATGTGGGGCTATTTTAATTCCAAAGGCCAAGGAAACTTTATCAGGATGCCTAGTATCCTGGATCCATGAAATAACTGGCCTTTAAAAATTGAAATCTGCCTGCCTCTATGGGAATTTAACATAGGGGTGTACTCACTTTTGTTGCCAGCGGTTTAGACATTAATGGCTGTGTGTTGAGTTATTTTGAGGGGACAGCACATTTACACTGTTATACAAGCTGTACACTTAATACTTTACATTGTAGCAAATTGTAATTTCTTCAGTGTTGTCCCATTAAAAGATATAATGAAATATTTATCAAAATGTGAGGGGTGTACTCACTTTTGTGAGATACTGTATGTGTTGAGGACCACAATGGAAATAAGGCCTGGACTTTATTGTGTTTTTATCCTTGATTGTATTTGATCTTTTTTTTTTCATGTGTAAGGCATTCTTGATACAATTAAATAAATCTAATCAAATCAAATTAAAAGCCCTCTAACCTTTAAATAATATTCTGGGATAGCCTTTGGAGATCATCTTGTCCTTGAGTATTTCTTCATTGAAAGAAGAGTTAAGAACAGCACTGAAGGCTTTTTCAATGCAGAAGATGTATCTTCTCCCAACTGGCTTTGACAATAGTTTGATAGACAGATGGTTCATCCAATTATCTGCCATACCTGCCCTTTTCCAAACAGTTTTTAATGACAGCTTCTCAGATGGTTCTGTGTAATACCCCTTTCCCACTGGCCAACAAACCCACTTACACCCACTTACATCTGGCTTTTGTCTGCTGTGGGAAAGCTTAGAATCAACATTCGCTCCGAGGACAAATAACTCTGCAGTAGACACGGATATTTATCGGCCCCATCTCCAATCGGCAGTGATGGAAACAAGACACCCGGGTGGACACGCTAATTTTCGGCCCTGGAGCGAGTGAGAGACTGTTGGTGAATGCAGAACAGTTAGTCTGAGTGGAAGAGAGTTTAAGTTTATTAGCAAAGATATCCAGTGAATGTACAGCAGAGTTTGCAGTTTTGTGCAGTGTCTTCTGTCACACCAGAAGAAGAAAAAAAACAGACAGGCATACTCGTCTACTGGCAATGGAAAATAAAACCTACTGGCTATTTTCAGGGTGTTTACCCATCTTTAAACTGCATATATACGCTATTCTGAAAAAAAGGGTATATTAACCATCTGGCACGTCAGGTTAGCATTTTCTGTTTCAGAACAGAGAACACTACAATAGAATAAAGTTAATTTGGATATAATGAAAGAAAACAAACGTTCTGTGGGTCCACAAAATCAGTCTCCCATACTTGATGACATCACAAGTTTGAGACTTAGGCCTACTTCTTCTGGCTTTGAGGGAGATGGTTCACATTCACAAATATTGATTGAACTTTCCTGGGACGTATTGGAATTCAGGTGGTGTTAACCTTTAACTGTCATTGATTCTTGTCAGTCTACGTTAACGGTTAAGTAAGCATGGACAGGATGTAACATTTGAATGTACAAAATGAATAAGGCTAACCGTTGGCAGCCACCTAATGTAGCGTTAACATTAAAGCAGTAAAAAGTTTAAAAAAAAGTACCAATACCTTATAATGGTACTTAAATTGACATTACTCTGATAAACACCTATGTTGACACACTGGGGCAGGCATCACACAGGTCAGTAATTCAATTAGGCCTATTGCATAAATTATTTATTCACTGTTCTCTCAGAGTCAGCCTGTGGAATTCTGCTTAAAAGTCAGTTTTAATGGCCAAGTATGTGTACACACAATTAGGTATTTGACTCTGGTTTGTTGTTGCTCTCTGTGCAGAATAGACTTACAGTTGTAACTGTCTATTCAGCCCATATATCTCACTTGCTATCTTTGTTTTATGGGCTGCCTATATCAGGTTGGAAATGGACCACCAAATGTGCTCAAAACAATTTATGACGAAAAAAAAAATTGACCACAATAAGCTTTTATAATGCTCTGGCTCGTTTTGCATTTCTAAAAACCAATCACAATCGTCTTTGACGGCAATAAGCCCCGGATGCAGCGATGGGACCCTTGCTGCAAAGTATCTCAATTCAGTCAACCTGTCAGTTAATATATAAATGTGCTGAAAACGAGGCTGCTCGTTGTTGTCGCTCTTGACGGCTTTTCACACTAAAACCACAGGATATCCTGAGAGATGAGTTTAGATTTTCATCGCACCGCCTCTCATTTACAGCGTGTTTTGGTTTTTGTGTGTTTACGCCAGTGCGAGATGATTTCCGGGGTAACGGCTGACGAGTAGGTTCCAGGGGGAGGTGAACTATCTTGACAGTGAAGCGCATTCTCTTCAGCTGAGAGGAGCCCTCGCTGTCCCCCGGTCAGAAAGCACACCGGAGTCACGGAGAGTGGCGGCCGACCGTCTGACTGCAGGGTAAGAACATGTCCTCTACTCAAATATACCGTTAGGTAAAAATATATAGATTTAAACAAATAAAAATTTAAAAAAAATAACGCATGACACAACATCACATGTGTTAAGTTCTAAGCTGGAGTTGATTACTACAGACGTGACAATGTTTTACTGCGGCATTTCGCAATAAACTAATGTAACGTTTCGTTAATTTTGTGATTTATATTTCTCACATAACTTTAGGCTATATAACGTTGTATACGTGACCTATACAGTAGCCTACATGCAAATGACTGTGGCAAACCCATTTCTGATTCTCATTCTGATAGCCTAACGTTACATGAAGTTCAGTGACCTTAACGCACCGCAGCTGCCTTGTGTTTTGATCTATATTTTGTAATAGCCTACTCCAATAGGGACTTGACATTGCCACTATACATTAAATGTTATTATACGCTATGTTGGCTGTGTTTTTTGTAATTTTTTTTTTTTCATCTAAGTTTCACAAACTATTTTCCATTTCCACTGTAGCTCAGTAGATTTTTTTACACCCACTAACCAGCCACTCATATGGTACTTTCAGTACAATGTCCCCTCTACCACCCAACAGGCTAACATTTCAATATTTTTCAGGGGCCTGTATTTAAGTTTAGCCCCTATGCTGAATAAATCCACCTTCAACCAAAACCATATCTTATACACCAAAAGTAGTGTGTAGCCACAATACAGTCACATGCTTGTTTTGATTGATTTAATGGTCGCAGTACATTAATATTTACTTCTTACTGTCTAAATGTTAGTTTGGATTTGTATGAGCTCATTTATCATCTGGGGTCTTGGAGAGGAGATTTAAGCAACTTCTATGAACGAGATCAGTCGATCCAAAAAATTCTTAAAAGCAAACACTAACTTTGAACATAAACCAGTGTAGAAAAACAATGGCAGATGTAAAGTGTCTTACTAAAGTAAACTGGTGTGCTTGTGCAACACAAGCCCACCCAAAACACACAAAGAGGGATCATCTTGTTAATCAGTTAAAAGGGTGGACAAAATATCATTTATGTAGCAATTTTAAAAGCAGAAGTTTCAAAGTGCTTCACCGGAAGAGGACATTAAAACAATTCAAGTGGAAAACAGCTTTTGGATACAGGCCCAACAGCTGTAACTTATTAAAGACGATTTATTGCCAAAATAAAGAATGCATCCCTTTTTAAAGTCAGCTGGGCCGGACATGAAGTCTATCACAGGCAGATATTTTGTGTCTTCTTACTCTGTAGCATTCAAGGACTAGTTCTGCTTTATTATGTGTTGGTCTAAGTCATGAAGCAGTTCAAAATGCCAAAATATGGCGCTACAAATTCAAACCTGTATGCTGAATATTATTAGATGGCTTGCTTCAGGGAACAGTTTTTTGCGCAGGCATGAAATATGAGAGACACAGATCACTAATTGTACAAGCTAATGCCTGAGTGATTGATAGGTTTAATAACAGTACGCGGCTCTGGATGGAGCTTGGTTTACTCTGCAGTTATTCATTACCTAGGTGTGAGAGGGAGAGTGCTGTAGGGCGCCATAACAACAGCAGGAACAGGTAATCTCTTGTTATCTGTCTATTGTGCGTTGGCTGAAAATCCCATTGTAAGCAAGCTTCCATGTGCCACTCCTTTTTAATTCTGACCTTATTCTGAAAAAAAAGAGAAAAGTCATGTAGGAGCTTGTAAATTCCATTTGGGTGACATAAAAACCCCATAATCCAGTTATTTTAAAATATACCATTATATATAAATATTGAATGTAAATAGAGAGTATCATGGTATGTTTACTACCGTTTGGCTGCTTGCAGTAGTTCTAGTGCGTGACGGTGATACCGTGGCCTGACTGGGTGATATTTGATCATTGCACATACGTCAGAGTGCCTGAAACATGCACAGAAGAATGACTTAGAGTCCTCGGTCAAGCAGGAATCTGAAGAATTTAAGAGCTACAACCTGCATATTAATAACCATCTGAGAGAAAACACAAGCTCCTTATTGTGTTTTCAAAGCAACAGTGCACATGCATGACTAAAAATAAACGTGTTATGATTCTGGTGAAAGTCCCTCGGCTTTGTTTAACAATCCTACCTTTTAAAAAGTTTACTGCCCTAGAGCAGGGGAAAGCTGATTGCCTGGAAAAGCTTTTCGTGTGTGACTACTTCATTATCAGGGTGTTTTCTGCAAAGGAAACCTCTGTGTGCTGTGAAAAGAAAGACATTTCCATCGCTGTCCAGACATAAATACTCAGGAGCTAAAGCCTGAGACAACTCTGTCTTATCTGTGGCCTTCAGGCAGCCACAAGCAGAGGGGGCTGAACACAAAAGATTAAGTGTTGGAGCTGCAGTGGCTAGCAGCTGTATTTGTGAATGTCTTCATGTTGAGTCATCATCCATGTCGGTTTGTTTGCTGCATTTGATATGTGAACGTACAGTCAACGTACAAGCACATACTGTACATTGTACAGGGTGAAGACCTGGCATACTCTGCCACATTGCATTAAACAACCTAATACCAGCAGGGTTAAAAAGTCAAAATTTTAGGCCAAACGTATTGTGCTCTAGGTCTTAAATCATTTTAGACAGGTCTTTATTTTCCTACGTCCACGTAATGCTGATGCCTAATTGTAATACTCCCGCAGCGCTTTAGAATGTCGTTTTTTTGATTCCGTGGTGTCTTTCGTTAGTCTAAAATAGAATTTGCTGTACTGCGACTACAAATGAGACCAACATGCAACTTGTATTGCAGCCAATCAACTAGGGCTGCTCCCTCTTAGTTGATTAGTCGACTAATCGGTCGTTTTGGTCTTAGTCAACTTAGATTTCTTTACTCGATTAGTCATGTTTGATGCTTTTTTTCATGCTGAATGACTTATTTCTAAGAAACATAACGAGCACATCTCTGGTAAACACAAGAATTAAAGTGGTGCTTTTGCATGACTCTTTGCAGAGAAACTCAGATTTACAGATCTGTCGATTAAATCAACTAATCGATTAGTCGATACAATTGAATGAGTTTTAGTCGACTAAGGATTTCTTCAATCGAGAACAGCCCTACAAGTCTCTTTCGGATTGTGTCGCAGACATAAAATGGGGAATTGTTTTAAATGATGTTTCTGGGCTCTGACATCTGACGTTTTGTTTTATGGTGTGATGTAGTTCTTAAATTTCACTCATAATGGCCTTAAAGAGTCTTACATTTGACTTGGTGAAACCTGCAGAAACCCTGTAATACTAATACTACATAATGTAGTTGCAATGTATTCAACCAGTTTACCATCAGGATGAAACCGATTGTACTGTGGTTGCTTGATCTTGTAGTAAAGAAGTAGCGTGGTCATGTTTACCACATGCCATTACCATACATTATTTGACAGCGTGGCATTTCTGGAATGTTTTCTACGTGTTTTTCTTTTGGGATTGACAAAAATGGTTAACTGAGCCTGAAAAGAAAGTTTTGATTTGCTCTGGTTGCTGCCTGTGTCATCTCTATGTGACTGAGAGGTAATGAGACTAAAAAGCAGAAGTTGTATTTCAACAGTAACACGATGACGGCAGTCACATATAGGTCAACTAACGTGTCACACTGAATATGAGCCTTAGATCTGGCGTGTAGTCTTCAGTTATTGTTCCTCTGTGGTCTGAAACCACATCTTGCCCTTGCATCTGACTGGCTTCCCACAGTGGTTAACTTCGCTGCCCTTCATCGGATGCAAAATGTGTCAAACAGGGCTGTAAATCACGTGCAGTCTCCTTCCATCCCATCAGTTTTGAATTAATTAATTAATTTAATTAGTTAATGTCTTTACAATATACTTTTTTTTTTTGTCTTCTATAAATGTTTGTCCTGTTTTCTTTTTTCTCTTCAGAAACAAATTGCCAAACACAGTACGCAACAGTATGTGCATTACCCAATCCCAAACACAAACACACTGCAGTTATTTTTGGAGGAATGCCCCCTGCACTACAAGTAACGGTCTGGTTTGCAGGATCGGTGACTTATTACCGACGCATTATTGTGGTTCACGGCCTCAGTCAAAGGCCAAGGCCTCGCGTCATTTCCAAGAACCGTGGGATTGTGACCCCATCATACCTTTTTTTTTATCAGCTTTTCTTTGGGAAGACATCTTTAGGGATGAGTGGGACACAATGGGAGATTTACAAAGTGTCCTTGACCGAAGGCTATTATTATGAGACTTGCATCATTTGTAGTTTCAAACAGCTCCCAGTTGCCACTTAGCGTGACTACCAGAAAGTTAGGACATCAACAGGGACTCCTCAATAGTTTTTACAGATGTTATTCGACACAGCGTTCCCTATCCTACCATTGCAGCAAGTTAGGGCATGCTGATGCCCTCACATTTTTATTTGTAATTCCATGTTTCAGGATAATGTGGACGAGGATGTAGAAGAGGAAGTCATGAGATAACTCCCAAGAAATGGCTGATATTAGTCACTACATATCATTTACACATTTATGCAGTGTTGTCACTAAGGGATTTGGCTCCAGCGGGGGTCAATCTGTGTGGCAACATGTGCAAGCACATCTGCACAGAACCCAATGTCAGGAAAGGGTTCAAAAACAGTGATTGTGTGCTGAGGAATTTGTGTGTGCGACAACAACGCTGGTCTGTGCCAGTGGTTACGGCCATCTGTTGCTCTGCTTTGTGGACCACGAAGCAGTTTAATAATACTTTAGTGAGGTAAAATTTGGTTTGAGTAATGCAGTGAGCATTCCTTGTTTTGTTAAATGGAACAGCTGTGATCATGAATTGTAGGTTAAATATTGATGGAGACCAAATGCATGTGTAGAGAGAGAGAGAGTGAGAGAGATCAATATCCCCATTAGGCTCTTTTTGCTTTCAGCTATAGGTCATTTCAAGCCATTTATGTAGTTGAAAGTGTTATAAAAACAATTGGTCGGCCTCTTGCTTCTCCCCTCCTCCTCCCTCCATGTCTGTCTCTCTGCATCTCTCATCACTTTAGTCCCCTTTTGTCCCAACAGTCCTTTTGTAAGCCGTAAGGTGACTTAGCTGGCCGGGAGCTGGGTTTAACAGAGTTTAAAAACACAGGGAGGGTGTATATGATTTAGTTTTTCCCCTCCTCCCGGTGTTACTGGGGTTGATTTGCAGCATCTTGTCTGATAGTTAACAGGAATCTGGTTTGTTTGGAATTCCCTGGAATGTTTGTGGTGGGAACATTCCTCTGTGACATGTTTGCGTGAAACAAGTGGAAAATAAAATAAAGCATGGATCTGCCACTGGACTGCCTCCAGGTTATGTTTACAAGAAAAGTCTAATCTGTAAATGTTTATATTCTGCCACTTGTTTGTCTCGTGCTCAGTTGGTGTTCAAATGGAAACATGCCAGCCAGAGCATGAAGATAACTATCCAGAAAGGGGCAGACTGAAATTGTACTTAGAAAAAGTATAGTCAGGATTCTTTCTTTTCAGAGTTCCCTTTGCATTGTATTACATTAGCCCCGTTTTGGGCTGGTATTAAAATCTGAGGATCGAATCACAAGTGGGCAGCTCAAAGTATAGGGGAAAACGCACTCGGGACGCATTGAGCACGCATTGAGAGCTGATCACTCAGACCACATTCGGAGGTGGTCCGGGCCACATGTGACCACATTCTTTTAGCAGTGTGTATAGGTACGTGTCCTGGGCCACATTAAGGACCGCCTACTCAACTGTGAGCGGAAATACGTACTCATTCAGGTTTTTTCTCACGTCCAGAAACCACTGAGAGTGAACCGTGTATTATTATTATTATTATTATTATTATTATTATTATTATTATTATTATTATTATTTATCATTATCATTATTATTATTAGTAGTATTATTATTAGTATTATTATACTGTCGGGGATGTGTCGCTGTTTTTGTTCCGGTGCTGCTTTATAAAACGTCCCCAATATTACTATAGACATTTCTGCTCTAATGTCAAAACCTCTTACTTTGTAATTTATTAGTCTCACATTGCCAGACCTATCTCCACGGAGTTAGTAAAAGGAAATGATGTACGTGTTTATTTGCATATGGAGCGGGGAAGCAGGAGCCGATCACAAGTGGCCACTCAAGACACATTTGGAGACACGTTACTGCCAGGTAAAAACACACGAACTTAGAGCAGCCCGGTTGTGATTGGAGCACTCAGGCTGGATCCAGGTCAAAACAGGCCCATTGTGTTGAGCAATCAGTCTGGAGTGAGCTGTGTCTCTGTCTGACAGACAGCTGAGGTTAATCAATACCCTCTTTACAGCACTGGTACTGTAGTGCCTCGTGTTTCAGCTGTAGGACCTTTTGTCTACTAGTCTTAAAATAACATTTGATTTCTTTAAACTCAAATCAGATTATATAAATCACAGGTAACTTATTTTCTAATGAGAATTTTGTATAATAATCAGCTGATCATACGATGAAAACCTATTTCTATTTGACCTGTGTTTGCAAACTTGTTTAATTACTGATGAACAAATAGGGCTGGGTGCCGAATTCAATGCTTTTTAGGTGCCAACCGAATTGCCTCTAAAGTATCGAGTATCGAAAAAGGCCTTGTCATTCAATACCTAATTTCAATACAGTACAGAGTAGATATCATCTGCGTCAGTGAGCCAATAAGCATGTAGCATGCTTCTACCAAGATCTAATACTGTTTGTGATTGGCTGTCTCACGTTACACGGCTCTGCCTCTCACCTGAGAACATTGTCTATGCAGGACGCAAAAAAAAGAAAATTACTGTTGCACTAGTCTGGACATCTTGCCGTGCCAACGTTGCAATAAAGTTTGCCTAAATCCATATGTGCTCATGCTGTGTTACCCAAGTGGTAGGCCAGGTCTCAGCTGCTACAATGAGTTTTTATTTATTTATTTTTTTTGCCCCCCACCCTGGCTTGAATGTCAAACTCCGCTGATGGCCGTAATGTTGTAATTTATTTTTGTTTGTTTTATAAAATTGGTATCGAAAAAGCATCGTTTAGGAACCGGTATCAAAGTCACGGTATTGGTATCAAAAATGTTTGAACGAGGGTGCCCGGATAGCTCAGTTGGTAGAGCGGGCGCCCACATATAGAGGTTTAGTCCTTAACGCAGCCGGCCCAGGTTCGACTCTGACCTGCGGCCCTTTGCTGCATGTCATTCCCCTCTCTCTCTCCCCTTTAATTTCTTCAGCTGTCCTGTCAATAAAGGCCTAAAAATGCCCCAAAAAATAATCTAAAAAGAATGTTTGAACAATACCTAGCTCTATGAACAGATCTTCAACAGCTTAAAAAAACATGAAAAACTCTGTTAACTGTTAATTTGTTGTTAGGCCCTGTATTAAAATATGTCTGTCAGGTTTTGAGTGATAGCAAGTTCCAAACTTTTCCAAAGTTTGGAACTCTTTCAGTCCAGTGCCAAAAGCTGATTTTTTTTGTTTCCTTGTATTTCTGTGCCTGCTACACAGTCATTTATTAATGGACTTCACAGCCTCTTCTCCCTTGAATGTGACACAACCAACCTCTCACTTAAGTTTTTTTCCTTCTGCGTCAACTCCACACCGTCGCTCCTACGGCGTCGTGACCCTTTCGGGGTCTCTGCAATTGGAGGCGCGCGTCGAGCTACAGCAGAGGGCTCGTAGAGGGGTTTGCGTCGACGCAGAGTGGTCTGCGGGGTGCGCCGTCGATTTGACGCAGAAGCATAAAACAGCCTTTAAACAGTGGCCAGAATGATGGGGTCCCGCTGGGTTACATTTTGTTGTTAGGGTAACCATTTACCTGGATCACAGGTTGTATGTTGCAGTTGTCTGTGCTGTATGCAACAGGCCCTTTTTTATATATTAATCTCATTTATATATTTAAGTTATTTTTCAGTTGTTGCAGCATGATATATATTAATTTGCATATGATGAGACATTCCACTCTATCTGCATTTGTGATGTTATGCTGCAAGATCAGAATGTTTTACATTCATTTGCTTACATGTATCAAGATTAACACACATTTGAAACTTTGGACTGAGAGAATTTTTTTTTTTTTTTTAAATATGCTCAGCCCTACATATGTTTTTTTAATCATAAATAGATTTAGTCCTGTGTGGATGTCATATTTAGTAGATCTCGCTGTGTTTGTATGAACAGTACGTTAGAAGTTTAGTTGTAACGTCTTGAGGTGACCCACACTTTTGTGTTTGCTTTCCTTTAAACCAGTACTTGTTTTTTTTGTTTTTTTTATCATTCACGTTTTAAATACCTTTCAATACTAGGGCTGCTCTCTCTTAGTCGATTAATCAACTAATCTGTCGATTAGTGTCATGTTTTATGTTTTTTTTCATGCTGAATGACTTATTTCCAAGAAATGTACGAGCACATCTCTGGCAAAACACAAGAATTAAAGTGGTGCTTTTGCAGATTTACAGATCTGTTGATTAAATCAACGATTAGTCGATACAATTGAATGAGTGTTAGTCGACTAAGAATTTCTTTAATCGAGCACAGCCCTATCCAATACACTAACTCTGCATTTAATGAGTAAACTCTTATACTCTATAATGCAGTGTTTGTATGTTGTGGTAGAGGCCCAGTGGGTGAGGGGTTAAATTGGAGACGAACTGCCTATCAGGTAACGGTTGCCACGGGCAGCGACTCCAAGCAGTAGGGGGGATGTTTTTTCAAGGCTCCTCCCCCCGAGTGTTTCATGCCCTATAGAAAAGACACTGGGTGTGAACTACAACTGTGAAGCTCCCTCCCCAAATCTAAGTGAAACCACATTGGGGAATGCACACACACACACACACACACACACACACACACACACACACACACACACACACACACATCACAAACGCACACACACAATCACTTCCCTACACTTCGTCACAGTCATGCAAGTCGCTCAAGTCAGTGCTCCTTCCTGTTTTCCACTAGTTCCGTCTTCTCTTGTGCCGTGTTTGCATAGACTGGGCTGAACAGGAAGTCCAGGAAAAAAAGTTTGCCCAGGAAGAGCCACAAAACTATAGAGGAAGAGAGGACCCACAAGGAGCTCTCACAAGGACTTTAGTGAGCAAGTTGTTAGTGTTCTGTGACGTTAGGGGGGCGGAGGAGGGATCTGCCAGTCGCCATGGGAGCTGTGAGAGGTGTTGTTGGAATTGAAGGGAGTAGAAAAGCGCAATTGAAAGAAGAGGACTGACACACTCTTTGAAAGTGAACTCGGTTGTTTGAGTGGAAGCGCTACAACCAGATATACCGCATACCTCCTGATGGATTTTAGAGGGAAACCCTACCCTGAAACCTCAGACACTGCTGAAGAATAGACGTCACACACACGAATACTCTTCTCACACACACATCAGTGGGAGAGGAGAGGGGCAAGAAGGAACATGGAGGCACTGAGGGAGTCTTTTCTGCATTTGACTTTTCAGATGTCAACATATAAGAGAGCCACGCTGGATGAGGAGGACCTGGTGGACTCCACCGGTGACGACGTCTACCCATCATCGCCCATGCAGGTAAACACACAAACATCCTGTTCTAAGAATGGGTTACTATCAGAATGTATTATTTATACAGTGCAGTACCAAGGAAAATGTATATGCCTTTAAGGGTTTCACAACTTATGGAAAATAACACTGCTGTCATGTAAAAAATCTTACCTTTTCAGAAAAATGGAAACTTAAAATAATGGCTTTGATTAGAAATGCAGATTTTTGTTGTTGTCGTACCATCAGATACTACAGTCCTTGATCTGATGTCTGTCCGTAACTTATGGGATGTGAGCCGTCAAGTTAACGCTAATTCTTGTTTCAGACAGACCTGTGTGTCATTTGGTCGACAGTGACACACAATTTAAAAACTTTTAACAAAGTCCAACATGTGTACAGTAACTGTTGGAGTTAGGTCTTGTCTCACTGTGAGACCTTAATAATCTTAGTTAGTTAAGAAATAATTTACTCAGAAATTCTCCTAGAGATCAAGATCGCTTTTACAAAAGAGAGCTGAAAACAAATTTTATCTCACACACACACACACACACACACACACACACACACACACACACACACACACACACAAACACATTAATTAAATCCTTTAACTATTAAATCTGTAAATTTGTAACAGTTATATTCTTGAGTATATAGTGTGAAAAATTGGCTGATAAACCTGAGATTGCAGATAGTTTTTCAAAATGGATAAAGACCATTTTGGCCTTAATCCCCATGTTAAACAGCAGACTTAACATCTGCACACACAGACTGCTTCACACTATCCTGCTGTTGTGTAGTTTATCCTAGAGTAGGTTTTATTTTATCACAATTTTTATGTATGTGTATGTGTTCGTATGCAGTACATTTTATTGCATGATCCTGTTTGTTAAAGTCCCTTAGCATATTATGTAAGTAACTGCTGATTGGCAAATTAATTAACATCTTTTTTCTATTACCATACCTGTAATTTATGGTTTTAAAAAGTAGCACTGCAAAATGATTTGCCCAGGACACGTTTTAAAGGTTTAACCACTCTTTTACAGACAGTTTAAACCGTTTTCGTCGACTTCTGAACCTCAGAACAAGCAGCGGAGAGGCTTCAGTGCGGTCATTCCTCACATGCTTTATTTGACCAAAAGTATACCTGAAGAGCTCAAACTGAGTGCTTGGATTCATCATCATTCTGCCATGGTTTTCAGGGTAATAAAATGGAGGGTTTCGATAAACTACAGATGGAAAGCGCACAGGCTTGGCAGTGAGATTTTCATAGTTGCACTCAGAAACCCAGTTTAGGTCCAACCCAACCCAACATGCTGAGCTCCAGGGATTAAGAAGCCGCTGTGGCTTTGGCATTTGATTTGGTCCCATTAGGTTTGACTGTTGAACCCTCATCTAGGCTAATAGCAGTAAATCGGATCTTTATACAGTATATACACTTACAGGAGTAATTGACTTCCACAGGATGTATGTGAGGTCCAAGATCTAGCTTTTATTTACAGCGGTGATACTCAAAGACTGGCCAGAGTGTTAAATGTGCCCTGTGAAAGATTTATGAGTGCCTTGGAATCATTCCTGTAGGAAATACACTCCCTTGGCAGCCTTATCTAAGGCAACATTTAGTAGAAAAGGTCCATGAGCAGGGTGTGCTGGGTTAAGATCTCCTGCACCAATCATTGATTTAAAAACAATTTTCAAAAAAAAGTCACTGACCACAAAGCATGGACTTTCCTGTGACTTATTCATTCTTTCACGTTAATTTCCCAGGTAGCTTTGTGGCAGAATGTCTATAAACTGGTTACTGTTGAGTCATTTTGCTGACTCTTTTGATTGACTCATTGTTTACAGGCGAACCACAGCGAGGCAGATGTGGCTCAACAGGATTATTGTGTTTCATCCCAATCTAGGGCAGAAGGAAAATATCCTTTTATGAGCGCTAGAAGTGAGGGAACAATAGAAGAATGCTTAACCTTTTCTGTCTAGGAGGGTTGTAAGCGCTGCGATAAAGAAGCCATTGTGCTTTAAAACCAAACCTGTCATCCAGTCTGCGAGAGGTTGTTTGACTATAGACAATATTGTCCACACTGCATTAGTTCAACAAAGTTCAACAAACAAAACATTATTAAAGAGTCTGTTTGTGTGATTTAAAGCTGATTTGAAGATCATTTATTGTCTCTAACCATGCTAAACCTCTTCAAAATGGTTATATTTGACTAGTGGATTAAGTAAAGCACTTTTAAATGTTTTTTTTTTGTGTGTGCGAAGGTGACTCTATTGCACGGCCGTGGGCCCACATGTTGGCCAGACAGGACACCGAGAGAGAGGAGGCTGCTGTTTTTGCTGTGCGTCGTGTCTGCGGGCCTGTTTATATCTCTCATCACCACTGGGGTCTTCTACAAACAGAGTGAGTTTGAGAGTTCTATTCAAACTCACTGCTATGGTGACCTACACTGAAAAGAAACACCTGTGCTCTCCGTGAAGTAGCCCGACCAGGGGAAGTTTTTCTGAGAGTGGTAGCAATCTGAGAAGCAGTGGCAGCAAAAACTGTACTGTCCTGTTAGTAGTGTCCCGAGGAGTGTCCCAGCAGGACAGTCGGACACTGTCCTGTGACTCCATGACTGTCCCGGGAAAGTAAGACACTGCCCTGTGACTCCCAGACACTGTCCTGTGAGAGTCACAGGACAGTCATGGGAGTCACAAAACAGTGTCTGGGTGTCACAGGACAGTGTCTGGGTGTCCCGGGACACTCCTCAGGACACTACAAACAGGACAGGACAGTTTTTACTACCACTGCTGCTGAGCAATATTCTCATTTAACTCTCATCAAGTGAATAAAGATATCTTTTTCAAAATGTCAAACTATTCCTTCAATGGGCACTACCTTTTTGTTTATAATATGTAGAGCTGGGCAATATATCGATATTATATTGTGATATGAGACTAGATATCTTCTTAGATTTTGGATATCGTAATATTGCATAGATGTTGTCTTTTCCTGGTTTTAAAGGCTGCGTTACAGTAAAGTGATGTACTTTTCTGAACTTACCAGACTGTTGTAACTGTTCTATTATTTGCCTTTACACACTTAGTCATTATATCAACATTACTGATGATTATTTATCAAAAATTTCATTGTGTAAATATTTTGTGAAAGCACCAATAGTCAACACTGCAATATCGTTGCGGTATCGATATCGAGGTATTTGGTCAAAAATATCGTGATATTTGATTTTCTCCATATCGCCCAGCCCTAATAATATGAAAGTAGCTCACCTGGTCGAGTGTGCGCCCATATACAGAGACTTAGTCCTCGCCGCATCGACCGCGGGTTTTGGTTCCTTTGCTGCATGTCATTTCCCCTCTCTCTCCTCTTTCATGTCCAACCTGTCCTATTAAATAAAAGGCCTAAAAATGCCACACACAAAAAAAAGATGGTTGTGTGTCTATAAAGCTACTGAATGCAAAAGAGGTATAAAAAAAGAAACAAAAGTCAATTCATTCATTCAAGAGGTGAACATGATTTTTTTTGCATCTATCTATCCAGCTTAAAAACTACAGGGCTGTGCTATTTAATACAGTATACGTGTTGTTTTTTTATTTTTAAACCAAGGCCAAACCTTCAGCTAAGCTGCCTAAAAACAACTTGAAATCTCTCCCTTGAGCTTGTTCATTATGGAAAAGGGCTTGCGGATTTACCATGACATCCAGGCGGCCTCTCAACTGTGCTGGTTTCCTCAAATATACTATGGGAAACCCAGTGCCACTTCCTCCCATTCAGAGCCGTATGTCGGATCACACTTTGAAATAATAAAAGGAACAAGGATGAATTCTCCTCGGGGTACTAACCTCATCACTGCTCGTAACTTTGTCTCTGTTTCATACCTTATATGGACAGATGGTGAAAGTCTTTACAGTAAGTCGAGTATCAGAAGAAGGTTGTTCCCTGGAATTGTACCGGCACTTGCACTTCTCTAAACACTTTCTTTAGTTTTCTAAAGCTCCTCCTGTTAAACAGCTTTTGTGTGTAGACTTAAAATGATCCCCATTAACTGTCACCAAAGTGGGACGAGCTAATCTTCCTGGGGTCCAAGAAAAAGGGAAAAAAAAATCACTTAACAATGATAATCTAAAAGCAGTAAAACATTGTAGACATCATTATAAACATCATCAGACATGATTCAGAATACGTTATTACAGTATTACGTTCATTATTACATTCATACAGTAAATATGTCCATCCTACTCAGAATTTTAAATAGTGCATTCTCAGATGGTACTGGAAAGAGACTTTGCTATTCATTTTACGTATATTCAGCGGGCAATTATTCCAATGATTGAGGGCACGATAAATAACTCTTCTCTTTAAAGCATTTGACTTTGGGCGTGGGTAACGTCATCTGCCCATCATCAGCTGACCTAGTCAAATGAGAATGAACGTGATCACACCTGACAATTTGGTTACATAAGAAAACGGGTTGAGAAGAAAAGACAGTGTTTCTGAAAAATGTAGTTGTATTGAAAACACACTAACACAGTTAAATACCAGGGTTTTCCCTACCATTTATAAGGCTTAGGCGCAGCACCCTAGCCGTTCTGGGCACCACCTAAACCGAATGAATGTAAAATCAATGTGAGCATCTAAACTAACTAAATGACATTTCTCAGATGTAATGATTGTAGTTTGTCCCCAGTGGACTTCTTTGGCAAGTTTTGTCTTTAAGCTTATTGAGTGTTGTTTATTTATTATCTGCTCTAGCTTTTCCAATGTTTTAGACACAGATATGGTAATAATAATGCTCCAAAATGAAAAATTGCATATTTTTTAAATTGAACAACATAACATTTCCTTAACCCACCCCCTCCCCCGCTAAAATACATGCACCTAAGTCCTCCACAAACATAAGGAAAACACAGAATACATTTTGAAAGCGAAGGGACTGACTTTAGTTTTAAGACATCTACATAAATCCAACCAGGATCCTGAACCTTCATCTGGTGATCTATCTAGTCCACTTAATTAATTAGACAATTGCATGATCAGCTGGCAATAGTTAACGTGTCACATTTCCTCCTACAAAGACAAGATCATCAAGCCTCCCATTTTAGCTTTTATTTATATAGGATTTTTTACAAGAAGAGATCTTCCCTCCAGGTTGTTTAGCTTGGCCGCTTACTTCTTATAAAATAATAGTTTCCAGATGGTCTGAAAACTCGCATGCGTATGTGTATTTGGATGTCCTGCCAAGAAATATTTTCAGATTACCCACAGTGGTGCTCAAATGCAGAGGGTTCAAAAATGAACTATCTATTGTTCTTGTGAAAAAAAAAAATGCTTTCTCCCGCAGCTCACCCGGGCTTGTGCCTAACCGAGGCGTGCATCACTGTGGCCAGTGCGGTGGTGGGAGCCCTGGACCGATCCGTAGACCCCTGCCATGACTTCTACAACTTTGCCTGTGGGGGCTGGGTGAAGAACAACCCCCTCCCTGAGGGCAAGTCCCGCTGGGGACCTTTCAGCAACCTCTGGGAGCACAACATGCTTGTAATGAAGCATTTATTAGGTACAAGTCCTTGTTTGACTTCACAGTGTCCTCAGCTGCCTGCACCCCAGGCAAAGGTGTAATGTGTCTTTCTCAGCTCCGAAACCAGCTTGCTTTTCATTCACCAGCTTGCTTTTCATAATCTTGTGTCTTTTAATGAGGCAGAAAACACAACGATGAAAGGTCTGAGTAAGGCTGAGGAAAAGGCCCAGCGATATTATCAGGCCTGCATGAATGAGACCAAGATTGAGGAATTAGGAGCTAAGCCACTACAGGAGCTAATCAACCAGGTATGCTTATTTCCTAAAGCGGTCAAACATCAAACACATTCATCATTTCAATCCTTCATTGCTATTAAAATAAACAATTTCCTCGCATCCAGCGGTCTGTGAATGTCTGCCTAAACGCTGCCTGTTTCAGATAGGAGGGTGGGCCCTGACCCAACCCTGGGACAAGGACAACTTCCAGGAGGTTTTGCGTATGGTGTCAGCCAACTATCGCACCTCGCCTTTCTTCACCGTGTTTGTCAGCACTGACTCCAAAAACTCAAACAGCAACATCATCCAGGTGAGAGGGTCCGGAGTTTGTTTTTTATACACAATGACATGCATTTATTTAAAATCATATATTTACATCTCGGAAAGTGCTCATCACTGAAGCCTTTTGAGCACATTTACAGTATAAGCAGTTCTTACGGGCTTCTCTCAGGGGACGGATTTTATCTCTGCTGATAATCTGGGGACACTTCACTCATTATCACACGGGTCTTGCTTTCGGATTGGTAGTTTGACAGGAGAGGTCATTCCTCTGCAAAGACCGTAACAAATGGCACAGATATGATCTTTGGCCAGCTTCTACCTTCTACCTCGGTATGCTGGCATGGCAGGAATGAAAACAAAGGTTGTTTGTGAGGGTTGAACTGGGGGTCATAGTATGTTTTCTTGACTCTAGGTGGATCAGTCCAGCCTGGGGCTTCCTTCACGGGATTACTACCTCAACAAAACGGCAAATGAAAAGGTACTGTGGACAAATCGTTGGTTTCACAGTGGTTAGTTGGACAGTAAAAGTGAAAGATATTTAAGCTCAAATCCGGTCATCAAATCAAGGCCTTTTCTGTAATGAGAATACAAACAAAAAACAAACAAAAAAGTTAAGTTATGAAAATACCTAAAGGCTTGTTGCAGACTTTTGCAAAAAAAGTCAAGAAATATTAAAAGATAAATATTTCTACTTCAGGGGGAAAACAAACTGCATTGTAGCTTGTGTTTGCATAGTTTAGGATTACTTTCCTAGTTGAATTTTAACACACTTACACACATCCCCCTTTTTTTCCCCACCCACACCTCCACCTCACTGTGCTGCCTGCTTGGTCTTTGCAGTATCTGACTGCATACCTCAACTTCCTGACGGAGTTAGGGGTTCTCCTGGGCGGCTCAGAGGAGACGTCTCGGACGCTGATGGAGGATATCGTGGACTTTGAAACCACCATGGCCAACATCACAGTCCCACAGGACGAGAGAAGAGACGAGGAGCTCATTTACCACAAGATGAAGGCCAAGGATCTGACCGTAAGGGCGCTTTCACGCCTGTAGTTTGGTAGACTCGGTGCGATTCGACGGTGACGTTGCAGGATTGTTGCATTTTCATTTGGTTCGGTTAGCGTTCACACTGCACTTTGTCAAGCGCGACCAACATTGTAAAGAAATGTCACTGTCCCTTGCTGGTCTCAGAATTAATGGAGCAACACCAAATGTATGGGGTTTTGATTGAGTTAGCTTTTTTCTAATATTTTGGAAGAAAGGCAAACAATAGGAAGGAGAGGAAGGGCCCTGATGAGAGAGGGAGATGATGATGTGTTGTCACACAGACGACGAGCGTGTATGATGTATGGTCTTAATAAATTATGGATTTGAAAGTTATCATATTTAAGTCCATACATTGTGTGCAAGTTTCAGTTCATTTAAATTGCAGGCTAGTACATTTTTGGTCAAGTCCGATAAAGTTTTTTGGTTCACTTCCTATATTTGGGTCGGATCGCTTTCTCACCTAAGGTGAACCGAACTCTAGTGCACTTAGAAGTGAACTGAGATCCCTGTTTTCAAGCAAAGCAGAGATCGGTTGTTTGGTTTGCACCAGAGTTCCAATGAGTGTTTCATACCACCCCAACAAAAAAAACTATCCAGAGAGAGAGAGAGAGAGAGAGAGAGAGAGAGAGAGAGAGAGAGAGAGAGAGAGAGAGAGAGAGAGAGACTTATTCATCCCGAGGATTTTAGGCATCCAGTAGTTTAGACAACCATAACACAACAAACACACATATATCTCACATACATAAAAATCCCTCACAGAAATTAAGAGTTAACAATTTGTGAAGTGATTACAAAGGTCTGGTATGGACTGACCATGTGATGCAATGACCATAATAATGTGCAATCGAGGTAGTGCAAAAGTGAACAGTGCAGGGATTGAACAGTGCAATAGCTTATTATTAAATATTAACTATGATTATGAAAAGACAAGAATGTAAACATAATAGAATTGCTTGACAAACAAGAAAAGAAATAATATACTTTTGACCTGCCAAAATAAAACGAGTACACAACACATAAAATAATCATTTTCTACAAATCATGACTGCTCCTGCAAAGTACTTAAGAAAGCTATATAATGTGAAAATAGAAATGTAAATCTTCAGGATGTGGGACTGTAAAGGAACTCTACATGCTCGTGTCCAGACGTTGTCTCAGTGTGTCTATCTGTGTCTTCAGACTCTGGTTCCTGCGGTGGACTGGATGCCGTACCTCACAGAAGTGTTTGCTCCCGTGCCGCTCAACGATTCCGAGCCGGTGGTTGTTTATGCCAAAGAATACCTCCAGCAAGTTTCTGACCTCTTAACTAAAACAAATAAAAGGTCAGTTTTCTTTGTATGCCTAAATAGTTTTTCCATTTATGCATCAAACACCGGCTGTTCATGTATTAACACTGTTTACATAAGTTATACATGCACAAATCCTCCTACTGAAAAGTTAAGCACCCAGGCAGTATTAAAGAGGGCAACAAAACAATGAGTTTGATATTTTTCCTTTTTTTTTTTCAGCCTACTCAACAACTACATGATAATGAAGGTGGTGAGGAAGCTTGTCTCCAATTTGGACCAACGGTTCCAGGATGCAGAGCAGCGCTTCCTTGAGGTCATGTACGGAACCAAGAAGGTGAGAGATGAAATTTAGGCCTTTTTTATGTCATGTTTTCCAGCATGACACAGATAGATTTGAACAGAGGTGGGATTACATAAGCAGATAAAAATAAAACTGGATAAAACTACTGTGGCAGATTCTCATCCAGAAAATGTATTTTTAGTGAGTTGGTAAACCGGATACACACATCTAAGTTGCCGTTTGGCTATTATCTTTCTGCTTTGTTGGCTTTTTATTTGGCCAGTATACACTGGCAGAGGAAGTGGCCCAAAGCCAACAGCTTGGTGTACAGAGCTTTTCACTTGACCTCTTGTTCTTGTGTGGGACACTCGGCAGAGGGTTCCTTTTTACTGAATGCAGTTAAATGGAAATTGGCACCAACCGAGGAGCAGAAGTTTCCCCTTCATTATGACATGACGTTACAACAAATGTAAATTATCAGTCAGTGCTTTATGTTGGCATTGATGTAGCAGCCGGCTTTCTAGAACTTCATGTAAACGAGAAACCTGGTTTCCTTCCAACTGAAAGGAGGCTTTTTGTAAAATGCAGACACACGGATTTTTTTCTACAGATCATATCCTCTCTTTGTGCTTAACCCCCCAAAAAAAATAAGAAAAAGAAATTATAATAAAGTGATTTGGACATTGTTTCTGGACAGAGACGTTGCTCTTGAATTGAACACCACAAACAAAATTCCATTCAGCTTCGATGTGTTGGGTCGAAAGCAAAAATCTCATATGTCTTAAATCCACTGTTAATCAAACCAAAATAATCTGCATTGCTAGATGCCACTACACTCCAGATACCTGGAAAAAAACTGAGACTTTAATTAGACTAGAACTGCAAAGTTTAATCAATTTGGTTGTTAACTTTTAAATTAAAATCTGTTTGATGTTAATGTTTTAAGAAATGAAAGCTTTTTAAAAGTGAATATCTTTTGGTTTATTTACTCCTCAGTGACCGTAAACTGAGTCTCTTTTGAGTTGTAATCAAAACAAGACATTTGAGGACGCCATCATGGGCTTTGGGAAACACTTTTTGGACCATTTTCTGACATTTTATTGACCAAAACAACGAATCGATCAGTCAAGAAAATAATCTACAAATGAATCGACAATGACAATAATTGTTAGGTGCAGCCCTAAATTAGGCACACAGTCAAAGCTATTCCGACTTTGACATGTATCCTGTCTAACTGATTAGGCAGCAAGCTGTACCATCTCAGTCAGTAACAGTTTGACTGTGAAGGCTCCCGGCCCTTATCTGAGAAAGATCCTGTTCCCTCAGCCTTGTTTTCAACCGGGGTCAGGCTGTAATAACAAACCCCAAAACTCTCTGTGTGTCTCTCTTTGTGGATCTGTTTCATGTGAGAGTGCAGACGAGTCTCTTTTTCCATCTGTGCCTACGTGCACGCATTTACAACTGCCGTTGCTTGCTCAGAACACTCCTTTCCTCATTCCAACCTTAATCCTCTATATCTATGTATACGTGCATGCCCATTTGTCCTTGTCCTTCCTTTCACTTGATTACAACTTTGTCATATAGGGACTGTTGTTTTTTTTTGTTTGTTTTTTTAAATGCAATCAATGAATTAGCAGTTTGAGTGTGAGATTTTGATTTTAAAGTTAAGATGTAAAGCCATTGCTATAAGATAGATGGAGACAAAGTGGTTGAAAATAATTACGTGAGGAGTCAGGGCAATGCTGAAAAAGGGGGTCGCAAGTGTGGTGACACTTTTCAAAACTCCACGCAGACAACGCTCGCTGCAATATAATATAATTCAAAAAATATAATTATAGTAAAACATAATGTGTCAAACAATAGTAACGTACTAAGTGAAACTGCACTTTTATAAATTCGGATGTGACTCTTTTCCCTGCTGAAATCACTCCCCTCCGTCATTGATTTCCATTTTGTTGGTGTTCTGCTGTTCGGCTCGCTTGCATTGCTTCAGTTTTGAGTGTGCTGTAAATGGCATGTTTGGTATCCTTGTTGTTACCACTGTCTCTCAGCCCACAGAGAGATAACGGCTCGGCTTTGTCTCAAAAAGAGGTTACAAATTTCTCAAGAAGATGGCAACTATTTTCTCTCCTTTGTGTTCATTTTCTTGTTGGATGAATCTTCTACTCAATGGCTCCTCAGTGTTCTACGTCATTGGATTAAAGTCTATTTATTTAGGAAAGAAAGTAAAAAACCGTGGCAGTTATAGTTCATGTTTTATGAATTGTATATATCCAAAAAAGCCTAAAAACTATGCAGATATAGTTTTTGTTATAATGTCTTAAAAATTTATTTCATAATGGCAAATTGAAAAATTGTCCTCCAGCAAGAAAACAACCAATAGTGTAGGTCCCCACTTCACACATAGGGAGAAATCCATCATAAATGTTCAGATTTCCCAGCATGCACTGGGCGAGAAGCAGGCACTTTTCCAGGGCTTTGCAGGAGAAATGTTTCAGAGAAACTCTCTCACTTGGCTACTGTTGCACCATCGCTACAGTTCTCTCCCCCTACACAAATAGCCCACGGTGGAATGGTACAAGTCCAGCCACATCCTCTGGGGTTTGGCATGTTCATTCTAGGAGTTGTAGGAAGTGACTGACTGAAGCAGATAAAATGCATTGAACGAAATGTAACACACTGAAAGAAAATCTATTTAACAGTGAGGATGCATTTTTTTTTTTCTTAACATGAATTGATGTGTTGATTTGATGTTACAGAGCTGCACGCCACGCTGGAAGCTGTGCGTCAGCGACACAGACAGCGCCCTGGGCTTTGCTCTAGGAGCCATGTTTGTCAAAGCCACCTTTGCTGAGGACAGCAAGGCCACTGTAAGCGTTTGAAAGTCCTTTCCTCGCAAATAGCGGCTCCTGCTGCGTGAGACGATGTTCTTTTGTGACTTTTTCGTGACTTTCTTTTGTCTCTTCTGTGCCTCAGGCTGAGGATATGGTTGCAGAGATTAAATGGGCGTTTGAGGACAGCCTGAAGTATGTAAGCTGGATGGACTCAGAGACGAAAAAAGCAGCAAAAGAAAAGGTGGGAGAAAGATAACGTGTATTTCCTTTCCCAGGACGTTTTCCTACTGCAGCTTTAGCAATACGTTAACATCTGAATGAGTTCTGTTTTGTGTGCAAAAGTGGCTAAGAAAAACAGCACTGCCACCTGGTGTGAAAATGTGTCTTATACAGTTTTTCTTTTTTTTTTTTTTTTTTTTTTTTTTTTATTACTTGTCACAGGCAGATGCGATATACAACATGGTTGGATATCCAGAGTTCATCATGAACGCCACAAAGCTGGACAAAGTGTTCAATGATGTAGGTAAATGTGGAACTATATATATGTCCTAACCATCCCTTTTTTATTTTTCACAGATGTCTCACTAAAACCCCTAACGATCACCTCTGATTCATCTCTCTTTTAGTTCGAGGTGGTGTCAGATCTTAACTTTCAAAATGTCATGCAGTACTACAACTTCTCAGCCAGAGTGACCGCGGACCAGCTGAGGAAAACCCCCAACAGAAACCAGTGAGTTGCTCGCTCCCAGTAAAAATCCTCACCCCCCACCACCCGGCTTGCCAGAGAGAAAGCTACACACTCCAATGGGGACACATTCCCCTTCTGCTACTGAGTCAGCAGAATACTGCTGCCATCCACAAATGCTCCCATGCAACCAATTTATCTCCGCTGAACTGATCCTTGTCTCTAATTAGGCTTGGGGGGGGGGGGAGGGGATGGGACACATGCGGCTTCCCATGCCTTTCAAACTTATCTGCAGTCAGCCTGGCAAAGCATAGCCGGCGATTATTCTGAATTTGTTATGTCCTTGATGTCGACCTCACATGTTCTGTGTTCCGTGTTTGTTTTTTCAGGTGGAGCATGACCCCTCCGACTGTGAATGCATATTACAACCCAACCAAGAATGAGATGGTTCTACCTGCAGGAATTCTTCAGGCTCCGTTTTACAGCCATTCCTGGCCTAAGTAGGTCTTCTGCGTTGCACTGCAGGCTTACTAAAATCATGTTGGATGGATTTTATTTGAAAAGAATAGAAAACAAGTTAAACATTGATTTCAGTCCCCCAAACTATATAAGTAGAGTTGGGTATGGTTTGGATTTTTACGATTCCGATGCCGAACGGGTACTTTTTTAAATGATTCTGACTTAAAAATGACATCAAAGATGTCATATGTTTATTAGCGATCACGTGCAGTGAATGGTTAATATGCTTTTACGTCTGTTTTGGTGAGCCCAGAGGGAAAATATTACAGTCGACACATTAAGTGGAACCGAAATTTGCGTTCTAATCCAGTCCAATTCCTACCGGTTCCATAGTGGAACTGGGTTTCGGTACCCAACCCTACATATAAGCAGCATGGAATAAAGATGGTATCAAAACACTACTGAAGTATACAACAGTACTGGTAGTAAAAACAAAATACAACCCACCAGCATTATCCAAAGGAAATGTCATTTAGCAGCTGTTTTTCTTTAACTACACATGCGAGTCCTGTTATGTGCTGCAGATGTAATCTAAAAATGTGTTTCACTTCATTCATTCATTTTATTTGAATATTCAGTTTGATTTGATTCATTTTGAATTGCTGAACAAATCTGAGATGTGGGCAGCTCAACAAGAAAGAATCGCAAAAAAACGCGTAACACCACAAATTGTCGCTTACACTTTGGTTTTTAAACAGATTAAACATATCTATTATGTTAAGAGGTGCTGGTTGATGGATTTTGTTACATTTGGACAGAGCCAGGCTAGCAGTTCCCCCCTTTTTCCAGTCTTCGTGCTAAGCTAAACCAACCAGCCTCTGGCTTCAGCTTCATATTGAACTGACAGATATGAGAGTGATATTGATCTTCTCATCTAACTCCTGGCAAAAAAGTGTTTTTCCTCACAACAGTTTTCTTATTGCCCATACACACAACTGTTGAAAAGCTGTTGTATTGTAATAAAGGTTTGCTACATAGATTTTTACAATAGGAATTTCTAAATGCATGATTTTTTTCAGAGCTCTTAACTTCGGTGGAATTGGAGTGGTCATGGGCCATGAACTGACTCATGCTTTTGATGACCAAGGTTGGTAAACAGTTTTCCATTTGGAACAGTTTACATTTTAAGAGGATGGAAGATATCATCCTTCTAATACTAAATGATTTAATTAATAGTTAACACTTTTTAATTAAAGGGAGGGAATACGACAAGGAGGGAAACCTGCGTCCCTGGTGGAAGAACTCGTCTGTGGAGGCCTTCAAGAAGCAGACGCAGTGCATGGTGGAGCAGTACGGAAATTACAGCATCAACCAGGAGCCTCTGAATGGAAAACACACTCTGGGAGAGAACATCGCTGACAACGGTGGACTCAAGGCCGCATACAAGGTCTGATGTCGGATAGAAAGCATGAGTAACCTTAAATGTTTTAAAACATGGAAGCAAAAATGGCATTCTGTTGTCACTGCCCGATGTGAGTCAAGTGCAGATGTGAGTTGCGCATGCATCACTTTGCGACAAGTAGCCTACAAGAACCTGCTTCTGTAATGAGAGACTTCTGTAATGTCAATACAATAAAAATGGACCTACATAACACAGTTCATTCACTGCTGGCTACAAGCTAGCAATCAAACACAACAAAGGCTGTCACTTGAATGGCGTTTTTTGTGCTAACGTTTGCAGTCAAACAATCATAGATAGCTAAAATGTTTTTGAAATTATTTCCATCTTCTGTTATTGTTTGCAATGAGAAAAGTTTATTATTTTATGGATTTCACAAATTTCAGTATGACACGTTAGGCCGTAAACCGTTTAAATCTGAGCATGCGCGACTCCCATCTGCACTCGACTCACATCGGGTAGTGACACTGTCACTGATGGTAGACAAACAATTAGATGCTAGTGCAGGAGAGATAGTTTTCACCACTGCTGTTATTATTTTCTCTACAGCAACATTGTCAGATTGCATGTTTACAAGGCCAGTAAACAGTCATGCAGATCTGACATTAATACCCTGCATTAGTTTATTCTTTGTTGTGGGTCACATCCATTCATCTGTGTTGGAATAAGCAGCTTGTCTGGTTTACAGTGAAGCCTGGAAGTGCAACAGGTGGTGATGAGTGGCCTTGTCAGCCTCTGGTTACTTCTTCACATGCACACATTCTTTCCATGTAATGAAAGGTCAAAAGCTATGAAGCAGAGGAGCAAATCACATGGAAGTAAAAGCAGCCTGCATTACGCGGTACATGTTAACCAGAGGGAAATAACACTTTGCAGAACCTAAAGTAGATCTTCTATTTCCCCTTGGTCTATATCATTATACGTGTTTACATGAGTGAGAAACGGTGACTGCATGTGTGTAACGTGGCCATTTGTTGCTTTCGAAGGCCTATGGGAACTGGATCAAAATGAACGGCGAGGAGGCCACGCTGCCCGCCCTGGGAATGACGAACCATCAGTTGTTTTTTGTAGGATTTGCCCAGGTTGGTATCACTCATATTATTCCTATTGTTTCTTCTGACTTGATCACACTGATACTACTGCTGTTTTCACTGCATTTCTTAAAGCTCCACTCCAGACATGTTTTAAGACGTACGAATAGACAATACTCTGCTTTGAATACTAATTTGTGTCTGATATGGTTTTATAGTCATCTACGCCACAATCCGTGAATATGCTAATATTGTTCATTTTCAAAGTTTAACTGCTAGGACACAATATATCTCCTGCTTCATTTTTTTTTTTTTTCTAAAGGGGGCTTTAAGTTTAATATCAGAATAAAACAAGCCCAAACATATATGAACACTAGACAGGATATTTAAAATGTAATAACTTCAAAAAAACACTTAAAAGTGCTCTAATGACAAGAAATTAATTCAAATGAATATGAAAAATCATGAGCGATGAAAACAATTCAGTCAAGAAGTCTCTTTATAAATCTTCATTAAAATCGGCAAAATAATTTCAAAGGACCATGCGGAAACATTTATTAATCCCTCATTTTGTTTCTCTTTATCTGTTATTATTCCTGCAGGTATGGTGCTCTGTCAGGACACCCGAAAGCTCACATGAGGGCGTCATCACAGATCCTCACAGTCCATCAAGATTTAGAGTCATCGGCACCATCTCCAACTCACGCGAATTCTCAAGCCACTTTGGCTGCAAAGCAGATGCTCCCATGAACCCTAAACATAAGTGTGAGCTTTGGTGATGCCTCAGTGCTGTTTATCAGCAAAGAGCGAAACGGACGTTTGGGAGAATATGTCGACAAAGTCTCTCCGGACGGGGAACGCTTGAACCACTAAAACACCTACCGCCTTGCCACTTAATGCTTATCAGGACAAAGTGTACCTGCTCCATATGGAGGATCTCAGTTCTCAGTGCTTCTCCACAAGGACTGTTGGTTTACCAAACAGCTTTACCCACCTTCTGAAGTTAAATGTAGCTATGAATGTGCTTTTTGGACACTGGACACTGGACACCCACAAATGGTTACAGAAAATGGGGGAACCACTCTCAAATTTTGTGCACTGCTTGCTTTTTCACATAAAGTGATCAATAAGCAAAGCAATATTTCTTTTTGCTGTAACTCTTCACTGTGCTTGGATCTGCTCCCATGTATTTTTTTTATTGTATTTTATTTATGGTCACAAGGTTTTATATGACAGTGAACCAGGGACCTGAAAGATGTTTAACCGGATGGAAAATGAAAATCTGGTTCATACGGACAGTTTTACAGCCGTTTATTAAGAATTGTAAGTGTAAATGTATTTGAATAATACAGCAACCGTTTGTCTTTGAACCATTGCAATATTTCAGAAACATGTTCTGTACACTCTGGTCAAACTTACATTTTATAGAGATATTTACATGATATTTGTGTCCCATTGCTGCCGTTTCATTTCTGTAATGGAAGACCAATACAATAAATCCTCAATTTTTTTTTCATCCAAAACTTGGCCATGTAGGCTAAGCTATGATGTGCCATATATATATATGTTTTTATGAGCAAGAGTTTGTCACAAATTATTTTGTATAGTAAAACCAATCTTAAAACAGTTTGGCTCGTGTCCACAATGTGTTCAGTTGCTTGAGCTCACATACACACACCTTTTTGTAGTACAGAGATGTAAAGACTAGATGTATATAGTATCCACTGCCTCAGAGTACACCACCTAACCAATTACAGTAAAATGAATGGGAAAGTGTCTCGCTGACTTGCAGATGTGAAACAACCAGGTGAACGATAGATGGCGCTAATAACAAAGAATCCATGTCATATTCCTGCTGCTGGTGCACAGTACAGTCATGAAGGTGGGGAAACCGCTAAATACTTGATGTGAAGTATTTTGGCAATGCATAGGCCTACACACAATTCATTATAATCAATTGTGCAAACTGATGTAATTGAACACATTTTATTTTAATTATTTTGCTTCTTAATGTGTTAGCCATTGTCAACGATATGCTCTTACATCCTGGATTTTAATCTCATTAACAAAATTTAAGGACTTGAAAACCGCAACATTTTAAAAAGACAAAAAAAAAAAACAATATTTCAGACACATGGACACGTGAGCCATGTACGGTATCTGTATCTGATTGAAGGTTAGTTGATTAGCCGAGCGAATCCGTAACTGGCCGAGAATTGCCGAATCATCTGTCCTGCCCGGACTGCTGGAAGCGGCCGCAACGCCATGTTGGCGAAGTCTCTCATCTCTGTGAGAAAAAAATGATAGGAAACATACGTGTCGAGAAGAAAAGGTAGATCGCCGAGGGAGGTTGAAGATCGTGGCGATTATTTATTTTTGAAAGAAACGGAACCGAGCCGGATCCGCAGAGGTTCCGGACGGGCAAGGGAGGCTAAACCTCCCACCGTCCCCATGAATAGCACCGCTGATCCGAACAGCGACTTTCCATGAAAAAAAGACGTTTGTGTTGCTATTCGAGCTTCGCTATCCCAGTTCGTTAAAGGGATTTTGGGCCTGCTTCAAGAATCTGCTACGCTTGCTCTATGTATGCAAGCTAGGCGTTGTTTGCATCAGTATTTATTAAGGTATTGTTTTTATTTGTTGATTTTTTTGCGATGAGTTTGCCACAGAAAGTGGTCCCCAAATCCGCCGCTGTCGCAGTTAGCGGACCTGGAAGTGGACCCTCTCCGTCGAGCCAACTGCGGGCTACCCTGACCTCCGTGTCTCTGCCGCCGGGAGCCCCAACAGCTCCTCAGCCCGGCGCTGTACCACCACCTCAGTATCCTTTCACTTGGGTAACATGGGCAATTGTTTGTGATGTTATGCATTTCATTCCCCTTTATGACAGTAACACACACCGCTGTTTTATTATTGATATATAACACCGGTAAATGCGGGGATGATGGTTACGTTTGGAGGGAGCTCGGAGGAGGGGAGGTGACAATTAGCTAACCCAGCTAAGTATGCTAACGTTAGCTTGTCAAGCCGGTTGTCAAAGCTAACGGACATGTCAATTCGATTTTTGGGAGTTCGCGCTACACTACTGATTCTAGCTAGTTACATTTGTTTTTGAAAATAGCGGTAGCTGTCATTTGCATTTAGAGGAATACAGTTAATGATAGATAATGTGACATTTTTTGGTGTAGCAAAGCTGCATCACCGGCAGTCTATCAGGCTTTCCACACACCAGTTACCGGCTTTGTTCAGTTAACGTTACCGTTGTTGGCTAGCAAGGTGCGTGTGCCTAGCTAGTTACTTTGCCAGCCAGCTAAATTAAGGGTAACGTTAGCCTCTAATGCTAGTTAGTGCACAAGTCAGTGAATGCAACGTCGCAGAGCAGTAAAGCTTTATCCATTCCAGGGTGTTGACCTGTGGCTTGATAATGGGGCTAATGTTAGCCTGTATGAAGCCCGGTTTATGGGAATTGCACCGCCTTTCCTTTTTCACACGACGCTCTTTTGAAGAGGTGCTACTGTGCACATTGACAGGCCTGTCAGTGCTTGGGCCGGTGAGATGTCAGAATGACAGCATTTATAAATTTGGCAGTAAGAAAGTAGCTTGCCAGTTCTGGACTGTTAATGACATATGGTTTAATATTAACATACTGTTAAATCCTTATTAGCTGATAAACATGTTCTCCCAGAAATTTGTCTCCATATATTAAAATGCAGTGTATAGTTCTGTCGGCCTTTTAATGTTGTGGGTTTGTACTTTCTTTGCCCCATAATACACCTTTACCTTTAGAATTTACACAGTGTTACACCAATATTACTCTAGCCTACTTTTGGTGTAGTGAAGTCACCGCGGTTATGTCACCTCCTGTTTTATTTACAGCATGGTTGCTGTAGTGCCAGATTGAGGATTAGGTTGACATCTCCTGCCTGCTAGTGGCAGAAAGATGTGTCTTTTGTGATCTGACAGCTTCTGTTGTGGTTTTGGCTTTGGGATGTGATGTCTCAACCTGATGTCCTGCCACCCACGATCACAGCCGCCCTGTGTTTCTGTCGGGGCAGTAAGTAGCTGGTTATTGCAGGTGGCAGTATGAAACCCTGTCTTGCTTACAGTATGTTGTGATGTTTTTGAGTTGTTTGAGTTTGAGCAACGCAAACACAACACAGAAGATGTTATGCCATATTTGTTGTGCCATGTCATCTTTTGACTCTCCAGGCGTTTGAAACTTGCTTAACCTACTTTTTGCTGTATGGTGTGAAGCTGAGTACACAACTGCACTCTCCTCATTTACTCAAGTTATGTCATGTTTAAGGGATAGTGGGTATGGATACATAATACTAATTACTAGAATAATGGTTAATATTTCCCCTTTTTAGAGTAGCAGCTATCTTGGGCATAATTGTCTTTATTTGGCTTTTATTTTACTTTTCCAAATTTAATTATATTAGTTTTGTTGTTGAAGATGTATTGTTTCAACTATCTGGTTACATTGCAGTTTTTGGTGCTGTTGAATTTATTTGGATTATATTTAATGTTCAGTTGTTGAAAGTCTTTCACTATAAAAGTATGATGATTTTTTTTCTTCTTTCTTTTTTTTCTTCTTGCATTACATAACCACCTGTGCAGTACGTGGGAGTTAACAGAAAAGAAAAGTTGCAGACATTAAATGAGTGAATTTGCAGGAAAATGAAACTAGTCTGCTTTGTCCTGGGACCTCTGTGTAATTTCCAAGGTCCCCATGATGGTCCCTGGAGCCCGTTTTTGACAACACTGGACTAGACTGCTCTGCATTTGATTTTCATGTCCATATGAAAACAGACCCTCTTGAGTGTTGCCACTTGTCTGACCTCTCACTCTCTCTAGACCTCTGAGGTCAAGAGTGTGGGAGCATGTTATGCTCCTGATGTATGGGAATTCCCACTTGGTGGGTGGGTGTGTGGGTGAGTGGGTGGGTGTGGGTGTGGGGTCCTGAGATGCATAGGGGTCCAGAGAAGCAGGGTGGTGGTGAAGCGGTATGTGTGCAGCAGGGCTGGGCGATATGGAGAAAATCAAATATCTCTATTTTTGACCAAATACCTCGATATCGATGCTGCAACAATATTGTTGTGTTGACTATTGGTGCTTGCATAACATATTTACACAATGAGATTTTTGATAAATAATCATCAGTAATGTTGATGTAATGACTAAGTGGGTAAAGGCAAATAATAGAACAGTTACAACAGTCTGGTAAGTTCAGAAAAGTACATCACTTTACTGTAACACAGCCTTTAAAACCAGGAAAAGACAACATCTATGACATATTACGATATCTAGTCTCATATCAGGATATTGATATAATATCGATATATTGCCCAGCTCTAGTGTGCAGTGCTGGGGGTGCAGTTTGTTTCTGTTCCTGGTTGCCAGAGAAACACCCAGCGCATGCGTCTGCTGCTGCTCTTGTCAGACAATGGCTGTGCTGCTTAGCATTCAGAGCGAGAGGCCAAGGTGGCGCTTCCCACCATCTGCCAACAAAGGCCCAGGTCACACAGCCTGCCTCGGCCGTCCCTCATTTCCTTCCATTCCCCCCCCCCCAGCTCACCTCACCCCACTGCTGGCCCAGCTGAGAAAACTGTGGCCCTCTCCCCATTTTCCCCCTGCCTGTCTCGCTGGGCACCCCATTCAATCCCTCAGCTTTCATTGTACAGCACTTTCATCTCTCTTTGAAGAGCATCGCTTCTTTTTCTCTCTCACAACTTTGCATGCTGTTTTTTTTTTTTTTTTTTTTTAACAATTCTTTGTCCCCATCGTCTCTGTTTCTGTTTCGACAAAACGGATGACAGCATTTGCCAATAAAGTACAGTGATGTTTGATGTAACCTGCGAGCCAGGCATGCAGTCACACAGCCAGTGTTAGTTCTGAGATACCACTATGCAATGTATGTACCCAGATGGTAGACCACACAGCACTGTAGTCTTTCTTTTTTTTTTTTTTTTTTTTTTTTAAGGACAGGTGTGTGCAGCCTGCATGAGAAGATATTCTAATGAGCATACTCACTGTGGGATGTTATAAATAAACTGCTGAGTTGTTATGAGCCTGCATGCAGGACTGTTCTTTCCAGAGAGGGAGTGGCCTGTTGAGGAAGACATTCTGCACACTCAGAGCTGTGTGAAGTGATTTACACATTATTGTGGTTATTTATTTACTCAATCATAAATCATAATACTTGTGAAAAATGCTTTTCAAATGCAACCAGTAATTGCTAAAAAAAGACTAACATTTTCTGATTATACTTATATTGCTTTCAACTGTTCTTACAATCTCAGTATTTACAGTGAACTCTGTGTTTGGAGACCTATCCCACCCACACCATGGTGCTGTATGTCAGTGGTGATGTTGAGAATGTTCACATCAACTTGTCAGCAAGTAGTGCTGCAACATAGGCCAATACAGTGCAAATATTTGTAGCGGAGCAAGAATTTGCTTTGCCTTTATAAATGTACAAATGCAATATTGCATGTACTGTTATACTCTGCAGCTAAACAATTGCGTAATTGTGTGCAGTTAACAAGGGTTTGTAAGTGCAGTAATGTAAAGAGCAAGCAATGCTAGTAAATCTTAGTTTGTTCCTTTTTGTTCTAGTTTTTGGTGGGTGTTTATTTCACTCCTCTGTTTTCACGTTTCATAAGTATTTTTATGCAAAACAGAATCTGAAAAAAATAAACATTTCATGGTTAAACTCACCTTTTGGCGAGTAATTGGTAACTGTTTGTTAGCAGTGTTTTATTGCCTAAATCATCCTGGCAAGTGTTTTTAGTCAGCTCGGTCACTTTTCATTGTTCAGGCTCGCTGGCTTAGTCTGGTGCTGCTGGCATTTAAACATAAACCAGTAACCAGGCAATATGTATTTCTGGCTGCTTCTGCCGCAAATTCTTCATTTGGCCATTGCGATTTGGCACAAACATCATATTTTCTTAAGCCGTTTCACAGAAGATAGCTGTCACTGTCCTCCACTATGGTTAGTGACTAAATAACAGGAAGTATTTTCACATTTTTAACCAGGCCCCCAGGAAGTGCGCCATACTTTGAAGCCAATTTGACATAGTGACCAAACAGTGGAATTACAACTTCTGTGTCCGTCACAGAATGCCATGGGCCGAAAAAAAAAAAAAATATATATATATATTTTTTTTTTTTTTGTAGACTTACATGACGATAGAGACATCTGTAAATCAGTGGATACATTTTTGTCACAACCCCCCAAATTACTTGTTTAATTTAGAATTTGATCAATTTGGTCCGGTAGCATTTGGAAAGTCTTGAAGAGCTGCACGATTAAATCAGAATTAGCCGGCTTGGCTCGGCGGAGGTCTCTAGTGCGTCTGCTCTATGGGCCCAATAATGTGGAAGCAGCTCCGATCATCCGGGTATTTATATATGCAGCAGCTGAACATTTGTGTCTTTATACGCCACTGAGCACCTCTCGTAGGAATGAACGGGGCTCTGCCTCGAACGCAGTATCCAGGTCTTATTATACATGCATGTCTTTAACACACCTTGGCAGGGTTTCACAAATGCACAACAGACGGGGCTGCGTCATGGTTGCTAATGGAGTTTTGCCCTCCAACAAATATACAGTGTAGACCTACTGTTGAAAATTCTTATGGCTCTTAAAGAGTACAAGTGCAGTGCCCTTCCAGGGACTTACATTTTTACATTGTGAATCCTACCATTGGTTAATACTTGTTGCCTTGGTTGGTTGGTTGGTTGGTTGGTTGGTTGGCTTTGGTTGGTTAGGTTTAGGTATGGGGAGTGAGATTGGTCAAGGTTAGGCTTAAGAATATCCGGGTAAGACAATCAGGAGCAGAGTAGGGCGGGTCCATAAACTGTATAAAACACCCAGATGTTTCTGAAGAGCCAAAACAAAGCTCAAAGTGGTCGGCTCCCGGTGGCTCCGTGTAGGGGAAATGTGCCGATGTTGGTCCCTGGAAGTGCTGCTTGCAGCGTTCTTGAGAAAACCTCATCTAATCGACTTCACACTTAACCCTGCACTCCCCTTACTCACTAAAGATAACGATTAAAATAGGATGCAATATTATTCATTATGGTATCCAGCATTATATTACAGTTGAAAGCTCCACCTTGAACAGACGTAAATTTAAGTAAGCTTACTTTGTACTGATAATGCCTCTCTTTCACTCTCACTTTAAGTAAACATTTGAATACTTTTACTAGGTATAGTTTCACTGTTAATAATTAAAAGTTTTACAACATTTCCAGTTGGAGAAGAGTGGAAAGATAAGTAAGATGCCAAATCACTAAATCAGCCCCTGAAAAACACAGCCAAGATGCAGCTACTAGTGGTCAGAAACACTGGTAAAATACACACTGGATCATGGGGGGAAAAAAATACAGCCAAGCGGCTACTCGCAGTTAGAAACCCACTCGATGATATTCACTCAGCAAGGTATTAATTTCCAAACCGGCATATTAGTCCTTTCTTAGATATAACCAAAGTAACTCTAAATTATGATTTAATTAGCGTTGGTATTTTGCAGGCGGTTGCAGTGACAGAGTGACGATGTTCCTGTACGATATCTGTTCGGTTGTAAAAATAGTAATATCCAGCATGCTTCCATCAGAAACGCACACAGTGAAATGCCGGAGTTATTCATTTTCAGATAGGCATATTAATCACTGGTGGCCCACAGTGTATACTCACTCACCGAGATTCCTTACTTTATAGTTTCATGACCCCAGCAAACTCAACGCAGATTATAATATATTAGAGTTGAATCCACCAACCTACCGCCTATTGTTCATACTGTAGTGAAACAGCGTGTGTGTGTGTGTGTGTGTGTGTGTGTGTGTGTGTGTGTGTGTGTGTGTGTGTGAGATGGGGGGGGGGGGGGGGCAGTAGGCAGGGAGAAGGAGGATTTGTGTCTGCACCATCTGTGCCTCCACTCTGAACCCGTTGCACTTTGAGTTTCCCAGGTAGCCCGTGTCATTCAAAGGAAGCATGTTATTTTTTTAAATGTGCCATATTTTATTTTGGCTGAGCCAAAGAAAATTCAGGGGTGAGGGATGCTGATTCATTCAGTGATGAGGTTGTTGAAAACACAGCTGTGATTTATTCATTTAAACAGTAATAGCAGATTACAGTTGACTGAGCTGTATCATCCTCCTGATCACACCCTTGCTATTTGAATGGCTGTATTTCCTCCTGTCTTCCCCTTTCTCTCCCCCTCACACACACTCACAGCACATTAGTGGCTTTACAGTAAGCTAATGATGAAGCAGGAGCCACGGCAGCTTCCCCCCCCCCAAATGAGGCTTACCGATCACTTTAGACTCAATGGACAAGGAGGATTGGCTGAAGCTACTTTATGACCTCGTCAAGGAAGAAGGGTCAGCTTGGGCTTGTTTTAGGCTGTGGTGGTGACGACTTGTTTTAGACCCAATTTTTAACTTGTCAACAGTAAACCACACGGCAGCCTATCCTTGTTGAGCAGGTAGGAACCCTTTTGGAAATGTGAGCAGCTTTTTGATGGTCATGTGCTCAGTGTCGTAAGAAATCTGGGTTCTCAAAATGTCTTTTGAGTTTAAAATGCTGGCATTATTGAGGTGTGGTTCAATTAGGATTATGTACCAGCAACCCTCCCTCCTCTGCACACTGCATTTTGTTTTTCTCAGTCTCAGAGAGCGTCAAATATGAATCTTACCATCTTACCATTTTGTTCAATTGGATGTGTCGCAGGTCATTTTTCAGCCACACTGATACCCTCGTTCCCTGAAGCAGTATCCCTGTTGTAAGTCTTTAAGTTGACATTGTGCTCACCCTCTCTCCTCAAGCAGAAAATTAATGAATCAAACTAATGACTAACATCTAATTAGTGCGGTCAGCCACTTTCATGGTTGTGCCTGATACACGCAGAAGAGCTTGACTGAAAAGTGTCCATCTGGTTACCTGGCCACCCATATGGAGAGCTTGACATAAATGATGTTTTACCTCAGGTCGTTTTGTTTTCTCAGTGTGATCACCCGAGTATGGCTGTGCATCATTGTAAGAGCATTGGGATGTTTGTTATCACCAGCAGACAAATCTTAACGTCGCAAAAATGAGTAAAGAAAGTTAAATTAAGTGGGGAAAATGCATCACATTGCTAGCATGAATGGATCTTCATTCATGCAGCTCTCCGTTAGTGAATCTATTAGTAGCCCCCAAAATGTAAAAATGCTTTTACTAATGAAAGTGAAATTATGTTCCAGATTGTCTGTCTGAAGCAAATATTTTTAGGCACATAAACAGAATTACTTTGCAAGTTGTCCTGAGAGGAAACAAAACTGGATGAGTTTTTCAATTAAACAAGTTTCTTGCTGTGTTGTTTAAATGCCAATTTGCTTTAAAATAGATTTCATGTTTAATATTGCCTTTTGAGTTTCCCCTAAAACGTGATATGATATGAAATACTATTCTAGCTGAAGGCAGGACATTTTTAAATCTCTTGTTTTTACAATTTGACTGCAGTTGTGAGAAGATCAGGTCTGCCAAAATCCCTGGAAGATGTACATGCCTTATTTTACATGATCATTTTTGAATTTGCTTTTCCTGCGCATGCCACTGTTGACAACAGGCCTTGACCTCCACGTGGCTTTGTTCCTGTTGCTCCAGCAGGATGAACCCTGGTTTCACCTTTGCACATCTTGCTGCCTTCCCTCAGTCCCCGTAATCGGCAAATCGCTGAAAAAGTCTTTCTGGTACTTGCACTATTTGCTAAGATGTCTCCTGTCTGGTGCTCTTGGCAAATCAAAACAAAAGATGAACATTGTAAATACAGTTTGCTATAGTAAAGTATTGTTGTGCTCTTCCTCAGCTAGACTGTCATGTCAGTTTGAGGAGATTGAGCCTCTAATTACTCCTAATTTCTGTGCGTGTGCGTGCCGTTTTATGTTTTTCCAAATTCCCCGGCAATGAAACAGATAATGCTTCCTGCTGTGCTTCTGTATTTTTTGAATCTCAGCCCTCCTTTTTTTTTTTTTAAATGATTCTTTTCTTTCCTTATCTCCCTCTTGTGTTGTTGTTTACAAGTAGCGGTGCTAGCAGGGGGCCAAACAGATGACGGCCCCTGCAGGCTTAAAGGGCCAGTTTACTCTGTCAGAGCAGCTTGTCGGATAGCTTTGGATAACCTTTCTTCCCACACCTTTCCGAAGTCGGATTAGCGGGGAGTTATTCCTATAACTCTCCCGAAACCTACAATCTGACATTCACACCCATTTGCCGGCCTGATTGGCCAGCTTTGCAGAGGTTATTAAGTATGCTGGGTTGAAATTTAAAACTTTTTTTCATTTGTTACTGTTTTCATTTTGCAACTATCTGTGGCAAGTTTCATGTGAAGAGGTGGAATATGTTAAAGTGAAGCTCATAGACACGTCAGGCTTTCTGTGTCAGAGCTTTAATGTTGCCTTTGAATTAAAGATTGAACTGTAAAATTATAACTTATTATCACTCGTAGATATATGTACAAACCTCCTTTTTAAGTTAGTTTTGTAGGCTCAAAATTATTTGGGAAGAAGTTTTAAGGTTCTCTTGCCAGAAAGTCAGCAGCCCTTCCCAGTCAGATTGTCTTGAAAAGAAGAAAGCGCTCTCGCTCTCTCTCTCTCGCTCTCTCTCTCTCTCTCTCGCTCTCTCTCTCTCTCTCTCTCTCTCTCTCTCTCTCTCTCTCTCTCGCTCTCGCTCTCGCTCTCGCTCTCTCTCTCTCTCTCTCAGCGTGATTTGTGTGAAGCGAAAGGAAGAAAGCCAGACATTCGGTTTCCCTTAAACCATGTGACCATGTGTGTCTCACAGACAACTGCCTGAGCAGGTTACTAACCACTTCTATGGAACTATTACACATTCCCTATTTTGTCTTTCCAACGTCTTAGTGTTGTCTCCTTAGTGAGCCTCATTATTACATGTTTCAGAAACCCTAAAGTATTGTCTTTCTTTGACACATGAAAAGAGAATTGATATTGAATGGATAGCTTTTGCTATTCCTTTGCATTAGTCAAATCTGCTGCTCTGTCTGTCTCCTTGCCTGAAGTGGTCCAGAAATCCATTTCAGATTTTCCCTTTAACACTTGCAAAACGGTGAAGGTACACAGTGTACTCTCAGAGATGGGGCATTTTGGGCGGGGTGGTTGGGGGGGATCCTTGAAATCAAACTGCAGAGCCATTGTGGCTGAGGAAAGCCCTTTGGATCTGAATCCGCTAACTGTTTTGTGTTTGCTATACGGTAAACTACTAGATCAAGTCTCTTGGTGTAGTTTTGTCAACAATATTCTCTGTCTCTTGCATTAATAACATAACCTAACATATGACAGGAATCTTAGCGGATGAGCTGTCCAAACAGAGCTGGTCTCTAGGGCCATGTTTACACTTGCTTTTAAATTGCAATTCTGTGAGCCAAACAAGCGGACAGCCGAGACACCTCACATTCCCACTCGTGTCTATCATGCGTCTTCAGTTGACCACTTGTGTTCAGATTTTGTTACTGTGCGTCCTTGTTGGGGACTCATCAAGACGCATTAGCGTTGACTAGAGATTAACCGATTGACCGGCTGGTGACTGGAATTGGCCGATTTTCACGTGATTGGCCATGACTGGCGACCGGCCAGTCAGTCTGACATATGCTGATTTTATGCCGGTCAAATGCTGTAAATAAATAACATTGTAAAGACTACCATACACAATGCATAGGAGCACCACCGGCTAGTTATCCGCCAGACAGCAACAGTCTCTTTTTCCTTTCTCTCCCTTTTCCACCGGGTGGCACGCGTGCCGGCTCGCGGTGTGAAGCCTGTGTCCGCGCTATTCTCCGACATGCACTCTAACAATCGCTGCTTATAGACGGCCTTTTGTACAAATGCACTCGGGCACCGCATGATTAGCATCGCACAACATCAGCATCACACGTGCACACGGAACGCACATGTAGGAAACCTCACTAATTAACCTGCCATGTCAGCTGTTTGGAAATTCTTCAGCGTAAGTGAAGAAGATAACAAGTTTGCAATATGCTATACTATATTTATATAGTTCTATTTATAGTGATCAATTATCTGTTCAAAAAATGTTCTATGTAAAATGTTCTATTAAAGAAAAGATAGAAATGATTTGTGTGTGCTGTAAAGTGGTTAGAAAAAAATGAAATCGGAATCGGCTAAAATCGCTATCGGCAGGTCAAACTCAATGAAAAATTGGAAATCGGACTCGGTCTAGAAAATTGTAATCGGTGCATCTCTGGCGTTGACGCTAAAAAAAGATATTTGGTCAAAATGTGTCCCAGACCACCTCATCTTGGTGGTCGTTTACTCTTGTACTTAGCGCTGTCCGCTTTTGATCCGATCGCCCAAGACGCATTTTAAAACCAAGCATGAGCAGGGTCAAGTTGTTTTTTTCCTTAACGCATCTCTCTCCAGAATCCAACGGGTTCAGCCATCACTGGACGAGCGAATCTTCCCCACACAGCCTGGAGTCGCTGCAGTCTACAGCGTGAGTCACTGCACACAGCCCCTCTCCCAAACATATCCACCTGTATGCTGCAGTGCATGTACAGAAAATACACACTTCAGATACAGAATACACACACGTAAGACTCATAGCTAAAGTATGGACTGTACGTAGTTGCATACACTTTGACAGTGATTGTACCAAAAGCATACACTCAGTTGCCAGATTATTAGGTACACCTGGCTAAAAACTACTGCAGTCTTATGCAACACTACCTTCATGAAGGTTGCAATGTTTTGTTTTTGTCTAAACTGTTTAATAGAGGTGTTGATTTAACGTTGTGGTAATTTTGGAAGCCATTGAACTGCATTGCATTTTACGGAGAGGCGTTTCTAGTATTTAGTCTACCCTCACTCCCATAAATAGGGTGGACAAAATATTAGAAACTCCTCTCCCAAAACATTATAACGATTTTAATCATGCTCTGATGTAGGCTTCATGCCACCCCAAAAACATCAACATATGAGGTGATTCTTTTGCTGTTTTTGACCTGACCACAGAGTGCCACAGACATTGCTGTTTTTTTGAGGCAGAGCGCCCAACTGAAGTTCAGTGCAGGAGAAACGCACCAGTTTCCTCCTAAGAACATTGTAACCTTTATGAAGGTAGGATTTATTGCATTCGTTTTCAACTGTAAACCCCTTCAAGTGTAGCTAATAAACTGGCAACTGAATGTGTTTAAGTATAATGTCATAGCGTTTTGGTCCCATGCAAGATGACAGTGCCTATGTAACTACTCACCAATGCTTAGATTTTTTTATTTTAGTTTTTTTTTTAAGTTGTGTCACAGATTTATTTTTAAAATGCTATATTTTTTTAAACTGTAAACAAATCTATGTGAGAGGTTAAATCGCTTTTACAGGCACTGTAAGCATGCTTTTGTGTGTTTTTATTATTACTTAAAGAAATGGGCATGCTTGTTAAGACCTAATGCTGTGATCCGGCTGCTGTGGAAAGGTGTCGCCTCAGGGGATCTTTGCCATTCACGGTCTCCTTCGGCAGTTAATTAGCATTTCCTCCATCTGATCTTTGTCATAATATTCAGATAATTCTTGTTGTATTTATTTTAATCTGCTCGGGGCATCAACATGTTGAGCGTAGGGCTTTAGGAAGTCTATGATCACAGAACAAATCACAAATTTACTTAGGCTGGCCTCGTCTGAATTCTGGGGGCCATTTATTGTCTCGTCAGTGACCCACCACACCTACTGTATCTCCCTAAAGACAAAAACAAACCCGAAGTGGCATCCTCCCTTCCTCTGAGGACATGACAGTCACCATCTGCAAGTGGGCATTATGCTGTACAGCGATTCATATTGAGCACTGCTGCTTTCAGACTTTCAGTGCTTCGCTGCACCATTCTGGGCTTCTCCTCTGATAAGCCAAATGTGCATTTATCGGAAAGGACAGTGATTTGGTAGAGGGCTTTGTAAGCTAGTGATTAGTGGCTATCCTCATATCATGTAAATGTTTACTACAAACATTTGAAGATAGGAATATTTATTTCCCTTTTACCTTACATTTTATTGATTTTACTCTCAGACAATTAACTGAGCTGGCACAATAAATACAAGCGTGGCACCCGCTGAACATTGTAGTGGTCAAGATATTGGCTTGTGTGTGTCTGTTCGACCCCATGATGCTCTTATTTTTTTTTATCTCTGGCTTTTACGAGCAATGTAAAAAAAGAAGGTGTTTTCATTGATGATAACATTTCTGATGTGCCGTAGGTAGCTGCACGTTGCAAAATAAAAGCCAATGTATGCTTAAAAACTGGCTATTCAGCTGTGAGCGTATTTATCCTCTAACACAACAGTACTGGAACCACCGCAGGTTTTATGAGATTATCTAGCTCTGAAAGTTTGTTTTAAGGCGTTAGGCTGCAACAATGATGACACTGGTGGAAATAAACCGTGCCCATGGCATGTTGTTCTCTGCAGTGGATGTGGGGCTTGTGCACTCCTTTTACCCTTCCCCTCATGTACAGCTCCTATACAGCCGCTTGCCTCCCCTCCCCCATCCCATCACTCTGTATGTCCTCAGAATCAGTCACCCGCCTGAAGCAGAGCAGGCTCCTCCCCTGGCAACAGCGGCTAGATTAGTTGCTTTATCCTAGGTCATCTGAGGGAAGTGGGCCACACATAGAAGATGGAGAGATGCAGAAGGGATTGGTGCTACAGAATACTGCCTGCTGTGCCTGTAGATTTGAATATAATGTCATTTTCAGATGTTAGTTTGTAAACGTTAGCGTTACCGTTGGAGCCGTAAAAGCTTTAACGGTCAGGGTGTGTAGAGATTTGAAAAAATAAAAAATGAATAAAAGGCCCTGGAGAGAAAGGTGGCTTGCCCAGCTTTCCAGGCTGTCTCAGTGCCTCCTGCAGTATCCTGTCTCATTCCCTGGTGTGTCAGGCTTGCTGCAGCAAGAAGCGGCACCTGCAGTGGTGTCAGCCCACAGCTGCAACAGCCAAGGCCCATCCTGCCACAGCACAGGCTAAGAGCCCAGTCAGATATCCTTTCTCCCTGACACTGCTCACTCGACTGTCACCCAACCTCCGCCCTTCGTTGGCCCATATTGACGAGGCTTATTTAGTTCTATCAGGTGCACCCTATTTATCACAGATGAGTGGGATTGTAATATGATTACTTGACCCAGTTTTGCCATATGAGGCCCAGACATCCTTGCACAGTATAGTTTGGCACGGCAGGCTGCAGAAGAGGCCAGAGCTCATCTTAGGCATCCCCTGCAGACTTCAACACCCATCCACAGCACAGGTCTTCACCTCTGCACACATACAGGGGCTAATCCAAGGGTTTTAGCTTAATTTAAATTCCTCGGCAGGAGGGAGGACTAATGACCAGTGGAATCCTGCTTCTGCTGTTCCTCAATTTAGATGAGTTTGTGTGTTACATCAGGCTGATATAATATCTCGTCTTGTGTATCTATCTGTCTAACCTTACTGTTTTATGTGATACAGGTACCCAGGCATGCTGGCCCTCCTTACACTGCTCACGACATCACAAAGGGACACCCTAACTTGGCGGGCACCCCGCCCGGTCATGCACACTCCCCGGCGCTCTCTCAGGTATCACTACCCACAGCTTCCCCATATCGCTATCCTAAGGGCTGGGAGGCAGGCGGAGGGGTGAGTTTATCACTGTGTCTTCTGTCAACCTCTCTGCATATTGATGTTTGATCTGTCAGTTTGTCTCCTTGCTTTTTATGACTTGTGTTCAGGCTGGGCAACACTAAACTAGATAACTAGAATTTCTCTTTTCTCGATATAAAAACACCATGAAAAATATCCACATAAAGATATTGTCATGTACATTTTTACGCGGCTGCCTCGTTCACGATAGTTTTTTCCCACCATTATTTACAGACAGGCGTCCACAGGCAGCTCTGTGTTGCTGGAGACGCTGCAGTTCACATGCAGACCATGCACTGCCCCTCCCCCACTAGCAGAGTGCTGGTGGCAGGGAGGGGTCTTAAATTACAAATCAAGCACTTTATTTCAATGGCTACTTTTCAGGTTTATTGTTTTCTTAAATTATTTAAATGAGTTGACAAAGGACATTTTGTGATGATGATTATATCTGTCTTATAATATGTCAGCAAGCAATGCATCATCAAGGCTGTGTTGTAGGTGTTGATGAAAGCCTTTTACCCTTGCACAGTTAACCATATGCAGTGCACCCATCCATATGATGCACATTGCACACATAATTTGGGTGATATGAATGTAAGATGATTGCAGAAATGACACTGATCTGTGTTTTTGTTTATTATTTTTAAAGAAATGGCAGAGCAGATTCTGAAAACAAATCCAGTGTGGCAGGGTTTACATTTTTATGATGTAAATTGAGGGAGCAAAAGCAGTATCGGCTCCAAATATCTGCTCAAGAAAATCGGCAGCCATATTGGTCATCGGCTAAGGCTGATGAAAAAAAAATCTGCATCGGCACTAAATAATCCATATCAGCTATTTCACCATTAGGTTATGATATATGATCATTCGCTCCACCTCAATTCAGAATGTGTAGTGTTGTTTTTACATAATGGAGCCAGATCTATGAGCATAAAAGAGGTCCTATTCTGCTCTCGCTTACAAGCATGTTGACTCTGACTCAGCTTCTCTAGAAGTATGTGACCATGCTTGCCAGGTCTCTAGTTGTTCCACTTCCCACTGTTACAGCCTAATGGCCCACTGCCTTACCCTAAAGCATCCCTACTCTCTCACCAGCCTTCTATACATAGTCTTGTCAGCCAGCTCAAACTTAAATGATCACCACTATAGCAGCAGCAGCTTGGAGAGGAGTAAGCAGATCTGCTTAAACCGACCTCTGCCTAGCTCCACTGCACACTAGATGAGGGAAGAAGTAGCACAGGATTTGCAGTCCTTGAGGGTACCAATTATCTCTGCGCAGCACATAAACTCCAATCGAAAACATTTTCTCCCAGCAACATCCAAAGCACTGTATGTTAGTTAAGTTCGTTGCTGGTGTATTGTTAAGGTTACAGCTGTTCTGTGAAATGTCTTAATGAAGTGACTAGTGACTGATTTCCGCACACCTCCTGGTCTGTATATAATGAACCTTTCTCTTCATTGTCTATCTTTCCCTTTCTTCTTTTGACAGTCTCCATACAACCCTGGACAAAATGCTGGTTCCGCCCCTCTAGTGTATTCTCCCCAGACACAGCCAATGAATGCACAGCAACAAAGTCGCCCGGTGAGTGTCCCTCTGGTCTTGGATTTACAGCACGCCTGCCTCCAAGTATTCAGACAGTTTGTGGTTTACTGTGACTGATATAGAAAGTTGGAGTAAAATTGAGTCAGTGATAGAGGGTCCTAGTGTTTAGATGCCACAAAGAGCTCCAAAAATGTTGACCAATCTCAATGTGCTCATGGCAGCGAAGCACTTTAATATAGGCTGTATTTTTGAAAGAGGTCTCCTTAAAGGCCAACTTCATCTGCATTTTTTTTTGTGTGTTTTTCACATGGGAATGCCCACTAAACTTTAATCCAGCAGTGACGTGGGTTACCGCAGTAAGCTAGTCAATAAGTTTATGAATAATCTTAACGCTAGTCATAGACATAACGGCAACAAAGTTAAGTAATGTTTCAGCAGTACATATTTCTCTCTCAAAGCCACAAGACTCCTTTGACAGAAACAGTAATTTTACCTTGCAGAGCAACGGAGTTGCTACCCCTGCCTCGATCAGATAGTTTTTTTGTGTTATTGTGTGACTTTCTGATCTGAACTAACGTGGCGTCCACAGCAGTACATTGATTAGCTTCCCTGCTGGTAACGTTTCTCTTGTCCGCTTCTCCAAACTGGAGCTGTACCGACTGCCATCTAAGTTACTGTAGGTAATACACTGACTATGGATAAGAATGTATCTAGCAATGTCATCATCCAGAAATCTATGTCCGGTCATGTGGGAAAGAGTTTTTTGAAGGGCTTGGGAAAACATTTGACACTAAAATATACATACTTTGACCAAAATATGAATATTTGGATTTGAATACACAAGGAACACTGCTGGGAAGCTACAAAAACAATGGACTTGCCTTTTAAAGGCCCCTTATAGGCTTGCGGTGGTCGGTGGTACTGTGGGTGGATCCCAAGTCTCTTATTTGATATCACCTTGCTCCTCGCTGAAACCGGAAGTCGTTCTGGTCTGCCTTCGTGAAGGCCGTCTCAAAGCTCTTATTCCTGCCTCGAAGATCAAGGATCGAGGAGGGGTCTCTGAGGAGCTATGAGCGAGGATACACAAGAGCAGCCTTCCCGGAAGCTGTGCAGCTGAAAGCTGTTGTTAACTCTGCCCACACAACTGACAAATTCACGTAACTCTTCAGAGGAAAGGACGTCTCATCCCTCTGAAGACACATTTCCTCGTTTCCTCTCTCCTCACATGATTTCCTCGAGGAAGGGAGGCAAGTGAAGGAAACGTGGATGCGATTTAAGGACCTGGGATGTACCCTATATCAATGGTGGGGTATGGGACATGAGTCTACACTGGTGTCATTTTTTCCCTTTTGTTACGGTTTGAGCACGACATAAAAGTTACAAGGCCATTCCCTGTGTTGATGTTATCTTTGTTTAAAATTTTTGTTTGAATTTTAAATGTAAAGGCAAGCTGGTCTGTCCAATAGTGTTTTAGTGTAGCCTAAGGAAAGCCATGTAAAAATCGCTAACACCTTTCGTGAAAATCTCCCACCACAACAAGCATAGTAAGACATTTCCAATATTGTATTTACTTTGCCAGCATTCTCTGTACAACACACACACACACACACACACACACACACACACACACACACACACACACACACACACACACCTACCTAGTAAGCATTATTTATTAATCTTGCCTGGCTCCTGCCCAGCCCCCATCAGTAGAGCAAGACTAACACATATGTAAGTCTTGTTTAAACTGTGTAGTTACAGTAGTAAGGTTTGCCACATAAGAAACTGGAAATTACTTTAATCCCACTACAGTATGCTTCACGACATAAAAATATTCCTTTCTGTGTTTGACAGTTTGGAATCTTAATATCTAACCTAACATATGTGGTATTTAAAGAAGCTATTTGGGTCGGAATGCTACATCGTATGCCATGTCTCTTTTAAAGCTTTGTTGCTCTGTGGTTGAGTACTGTTTTTTAAATCATCTGCCTTCATCGCTCATCTTATCTCTGTGTCTCTCTTATGCTCTTTCTTCTCCCTGCTTTACCATCACTGCTTCAATCTCCTTGCTGGACCTCTCCTCCCTCCCCCACCAGTTTGCTACGGGCCCTCGACCAACCCACCATCAGGTAATTTACCCCCGCTGAACGCCCCTCCTGCTCCCTCTCTTGCATCATCATCATCAAAGCAGTTTTTGCTGGTACCTGCTGGCATAGGGCTGTTTGTGGGGCGTCTGCTGTTCCTTAAACAAGTCTCCGATTTGAAAGCCTTCAAGTATCTTGGATACAGTTAAAAAGGTTTTCATTATCGTGGGATTTTTCTGAGCTTGCTGCTGTTTAATCAACATATCCAGCCAGGTGCACAGAGCAGTTTCCTGACTGTGTGTTTTTGCACTATTCATGTTTATTTTTATGATGAGAGAGATCTGAGTTAATTTCACAAATTAAATTGGTATTTAATAGTGTTTATCAGGTTTAGATGTAATAAAGCTTGTGGGTATCCTTGGACTCTTAAGCGTAACAAGTAACCCTTTTTTTGCACAGGATGTAGGCTAAATGATTGTGATTCTCCCAGCCTCCCTTACAGTTCATATCATTTTCTGAGTGATTATAAGGAATTTAACATGATAGAATTTTGATCTTTATTAAATTTAACCAAAGAGGAAATTCAGTCTTTGATTATATGTGTAAACGTTGCACTGGCATTGTGAGCCCATGGTGTTCTGCTTATTGAAGAAAAATAAAGAGAAGCTACATTATAGGATAAACTGAGTCACCAGTCGAACATCCGTCAGAGCAAGCTCTCTTTCGATTGCATCTATCACAATTCAACAACAGCGGCTAGCTTGGGCCAATGGGTCTGGACACACTGCAGGGCATTTCCATGTAGCATTAATACTGTATGCAGTTCATTAATGTGAAACAGGATATTAGGGAGTGAATATCAGTTCTTGTTCTCCTGAGCGGCTGACACCAACTTTTCAAGTGTTTTGAAATCAAACATTTTTTTCCTTTTTATATTTTAGGCACTAGTATAGTTGATCCAAATGTAGTAGAGACATTATTTGCAATCAGACTCCTGTTCAAGGATATTTTTCTGTATTCCAGATTGCTTCATGCCAACAATGAGAAAAAATATTAATATTGTTATTTCTGTGCTTGCGTATATAAATCCGTTAAGCTTTCTTAAGTGACAACACCCTCATGAGGCTATGGTCTCATTAGATTTCAGTAATTACAGCAAGGTAGTGCAATTAGTTTTATTTTTCTTTGGGTGAGATTTATGTGAACTAGATTTATTCACAATCACATGTACAAGCCAAATACAAGATGGACACAAGGGACTCCAATAATTAGTCTTTAAGATGCTCATTATTTCACGTTGCTTTTTTGAAAAGGTATATAATCAAGGGGTAATTGTAAATAATAGTTTTCATGATTAAACAAGACAAGTGACAGTATCAGTGGTCAGGTAGACTGTAGTCAAGGAAAGAGTTAGGAACAGCTTTGTGGACCGGTTGCAAGTGCAGTGTTTCCTCTACCATTGTTTTGGGGGGGGCCCAAAACAACCCCCCCCCCCTGAAGGAATGACAAAATTATATAATTATCCTATGTATTCCAAAAAAAAATGGATAAAGCTGTTTTCACACATACAGGCAATTCACTTCTTGTTCCTCGCCTTAAAAGTTCAATTAATTTCAACTTACGGGCTGGCTACATTGTACGCGTAACGTATGCGGAGCGGACATTTCAACTATATTATATACTATATATGATCACTATATTCAATGAAACCTGGCACCAGAGCAGTCGGTAGTGGTGCGTATGGAGATCTACTCTACAAGAGTAAAAATAGGACAGTCTTCTATTTATATTTTTTACTCAGAAATAGATCGTAAAGCGTCATTATTTCTTTTAAATTAAACTACAGATATACAGGAAACGACTTGATGACTGCACGTACGGCACATACAGTACAGTCCGCTAATGTAGCTCAATGTAGCCAAAGTCGTCCCGTCTTCCCCCCCCCCGGAAAAAATCCTAGGGGAAACACTGAAGTGTGTGTCTGTGTTCATGACTACTGGTGTCATTAGATTATGAGCGGCATGTTAATGTGTTCATGTCCGGCAGCGCAGTATTTATGGTGCAGTTTGTTTATTACCTTGTGGATCCTAAGAGTCTTAGACATGTCTGGGAGCTGACATTAAGTCCATGTGACTTCCTGTTTTCTCACCATATTGATTCATGCAGCTGCCCACTTTGAAGATTGCTGTGTTATTCACACCTCAACATGTACCTTGTGTAACTTGTTGTCTAACATCCTCACCTTCTGGATGCTTCTGTGTGGACACATCTTAACAGACTATTAATAGTATGGTGTCAATGTGTGTCTGTCGGGTGTGTTTGCTCGCGTTAGTGTGTACACACACACAAATGCATGCTCTGGCTGTCACAAACTGGCGCTGGGATCTCTTGTGCCACCGCGGAAGTGGAGTCGGAAAGCAGATGAAGCCGAACAGTGGCCTTTTATATCAATGGTGAAAACAGCCATTGTCCCACTGAAACAGACTCAATGCACAGTAAAGGGTACACACATATCAGAAAATAAATTAATTTGGCCAAAACATAAGTCGGTCTTCAAACAAGGATAATCATTATTTCATTTTTTCCCCTCCACTTATCGGTGTAACTGACTTCTTTTGTTTGTGTGTGGACCAAAAGGTCAAAGCAAGTGGAAATTACTCTAAAACAAACAACTGTTGTTGAATCCTCTAGAGAGCTGTTTAGAGTGTAAATAACTCTATTAAGCTGAGTTTTACCCTTAAGTGTTTCCTCTTGGTTGGCCTCAAGTACTGGTAATGTCACATAATGGCATGGCCTTAACATACTGTACATTTATGTCAGCATTTCCACCTTAACATGCGGCATACAGGTCAAGATGTTGACATTGTTTCAATAGAACGGAGTAGCTACTTGCTGGCAGTATTTAGTCAACATTTCATATGAAAATATATGAAAATATAAAGACAAACTCAAAAAGGTTGCACTGGTTCATATCAGGGTAAAGATTAAGCTTCAGCCTGAGTTCAGTGTGTGTTACTGAATTACTTCTCTGCTATAAAGTGAAAACATCAGCTCACATCTGCCAAAGGAAACAAAAGGTTTTCACCAAACACAGTGATTTATTAAGTTAGCCAAACTACCAGGGTAGTGAAGTGACCCCTATCAGCTCCGTAAGCTATAAGGATGTATGTAACCCCCGCTGGTGCAGCCCTCAACATCATCTCTGTTGCTAATTCAGACACACCCACACGCAGGTGACAGCCAGGGCCATTGGGATTGAAAAATGGCAAAGACTGTGGTAGACTGGTGCTCAGGCTGCGCAATTTGAGAAAGGAAATACAGCCTTGGTAGTAAAGAGTGTGTCTGGGTGAGAAGAGATTATGTGCAACTGTACATGCATGTGTGACATTTTCACTGTCTTTGAAGCTTTTTTCAATTCAATGAACCAACCAACCCTCACGGGATATTTTCTATTACATGATTTTTTTTTTTTGCCAATCAAAGTGGCTAAGGACCAGTTACAGTGTCAGGTAGGTAGAAATAATTGGGTAGTTTCCTGCCTTGATGTGTGTGGGGGAATGGTTGCCTGCTTGTTTTTGTATTGAGCCTCACTACTACGGTCTCCCATTGGCTTTTTTTCTCTTTCCTGCTTTCAATACTCAAGGGAGGATTCAGGCCTATCCAGGTAACCGTAACCTCTGTTTCAAAAGTCTCCAGACCTGCATGGCATGATGAGGATCATTTCTAAATAATCTTATCCCTCCTAACTTTTAACCCTGTGCACCCACTCATCTTCACCACAGTGTATGTTCAGTAGAGAGATCTTTTATAGTCATGTATTCCCCGTCTTTTAACCTGTAGAAGATCATTACTGCACCTTTCACTTTTTTGAGCCATTCATTACTTAATTAACTTGCACAATTTAATGAACAGGATGCAGAATGAAAGACTGTATATTGCGTATAAGATGTGATAAGAAAAGTGTTACTTGTTGGAAATGTTTAATATTATTTTATAGATGCCCGTTGCACGCATGTATGGTTTGAGTTAGGGCTGCAACTAATTATTATGATTATTTTCATTGTCGATTTAATCTGCTGATTATTTTTTCGATTAATCAATTAGTTGTTTGGTCTATAAACAGACAATGGAGAAAAATGTCTGTTTCCCAAAGCCCAAGATGATGTCCTCAAATGTCTTGATTTGTCCACAACTCAACAAGATATTCAGTTGCTGGAAACTGGAATCAGAATTATTTACATATTAATCGATTATTTTAAAAGTTGGCCAATTAAATAATAGTTGACAACTAATCGATTAATCATTGCCTCTCTAGTTTCAGTGTTGCTAGAGAGCACACTTATTGTTTCAGTGATTGCTTCAAGCCTAAGTTACAAAGCCAGTGACAGTGTTGAAAAGTAATTTTGTCTGTCAACTCATATTTCTTGCTTTGCCAGCGATTTTACTGTGACTGTCTTTGGGTAGCTGGTAATAAACAGTTTCCTGGTCCTTTCCCGGATTTCCACAGGGCTATTTACAATAAAGCCATTGACCCTGATTTATTATGTTAAAGGTGATTTCCCTCTTGGGTATTTTTAGACGGTTTTACAGCATTGTTTATCCTGCTCTCCTTCACTGGAGCACAATGTGACCATAGCTGGGTATGCCCAGCTTGAGCCCTAGTTGTTTGGAATTCAGTCACAGCTGTTGGTAGTGGGCTTTCTTCAGGCCCATCCAAACACAATGCCCATCCAATATTAAACTTTTAACTGATTGTGACGTGTTGTATAGAAATAATTGAAAAAAACTGCAGTCACTACGAGTATTTTTTTTTTCTCCCAAGTTTTCTGTGCTGTGTGACTCATGAGAAAAAGGCCATATTGCTGCCTGATGAAGAGCTCCATGCTGTGTATCACACATTCAGTACAACTGCAAAGTTGGCCAAGCTGTTCAGGCACAAAGAGGTATTTGAAGCCATCCAGCTGTCCAAAAGTTTTTATTTTCTACAGCTGTGGACGCTGGTGCAGCTTGTTTACGGACAGACTGGCCAGAATAAAAAAAAAGAAAAAAGAGAGAGTTTATAGGAAAATATAAAAAACAGAAGTAATGAAATTTACACTTTGGTTGTTCCTCTTAAGTTTTCTGCAGAAAACGGTAATTGGGCTGGTCTCTGACACTAAGGTCAAGTCTGCTTTGCTTTTTCAAAAGACCTCCAAAGTTCTTTTGTTGCTTATCCAACCTAGGAAAAAGGACATTTTAAAAACACAATGAAATGCAAAAACACTACCTTAACCCACCAGTGTGTGTATAGCTGTGGTATATGCCTGTGACAAACCTTAGTTTATCTCCTCCCACATCCGTTTGTAGCAGGTGGCATCAGGTTTCATTTTCTCGTAACCAATTGGTCATAAGTCCAAACCATACTGCAGTTAATGTGGGCCCATCACAATGTTATATTCATTAATGAAAATTGACATGAAGCACATGTATGTAATATAATTGGTTAAATCCTATCCTGATTAACTAAAATATAAAGGAGAGCTGCTTGAATTAGAGATAAATCACAAAACAACCAAAAATCTACAAAGTGTAGAGAAATGGGCTTTTGTTTACGTCTTTTGTATGTTACTGGTTTTTCACTCTTGTGTTGCCTGGAAAAAAATGCACGTCAAGATACCACAAAGTTCCCCTGACAACAACAAAGTTCTGCAGCCAAACTCCATTCAGTTAGTGAAGCTTTTCTAAACCTAATCCTAAACAATCCACCACTTCAATCATTGTATATGTCTGCCTCATTCCCACCTTCATAATAATAACAACAATAATAACATAAAATCATAATAACCTTCATGATGAACACAGGGCGCATTGTGAATATCTAGAAGAATTGAGACCGTTCATGCTGCACTGATTACGGTTATGTGCAATGGCTTCCTTTTACTAAATTGTATGTCAATATGAATTAATGATGCTTTTAAAGCTTCTGGTTAGATGATTAAATGATTGTAGGAGGAAATATTTAGGACCAAAATGTCTAAACGGAGACTGGTGCTCCCTACTTTGTAGATGTCATTCATCTGACTCATAATATTGCTTGCCAGTTACAAAAAAAAATCCAAACTTTAGAGCTGTTTAGTTAAGTAATTCATGTACTGTATGGGTTGATTATAGAGGCATTAAATAGTAGGGGTGGGGAAAAAATCGATACAGCATAGTATTGCGATATTTCCGTGGCAATACTGTATCGACACACAGACGCCAAGTATTGATCTTTTATTATATATGTGATGGTCAGTTTGTCTGCTTGACAATCTCATTTTGCAGCAGTAAAAGTGAAGTGAGATGAACAAACAGAGAAATGTATCTTTTTAGATAAAACCGATGTTGACAAAGTTTCCTTTTGGAGACATACTATAATTTGAAATTGGGAAAAATTTGAAGTTGGGAAAAAAGGTAATAAGTTGCAACATATCGCATAATATTGTTTAAAATCGTATCAAAGTATTGTGATGATATCGTATTGTGAGGCCTCGTGATTCCCGCCCCTATTAAATAGTAATATACAAGTGCGCACGTCTGCCTGAATATACTTCTGCCTTTCATCCCAGTCTGTATAAGAGTTGAGCCAAAGTTGTTGTGGGCCCCCTCCCCCCTCTCTTATTTTTTTTTCTTAAAAGCTGCTGATAAAAACCAGGACCGTCTCACTGTGAGAAATGTGTAGGCCAAATGGTGAAGACATCTGAAAAACTGTCCTTGTTTGTCTTTTAGATGAAGCGTGGCACAATGTGGAAATGAGACTGCTGCCCCTGGGGTAGTACTTAATGTCTTTTGTTGTTTCTCTGTGTTTCTCTCACATGTTGCCTTTAGTTTTTCCAGAGGACTCAGATGCAGACTGCAAGGCCCACCATCCCTACAAACGCACCCTCCATACGGCCTGGCTCACAGACTCCCACGGCGGCTGTCTACCCCACTAACCAACCAATCATGATGACCATGGCACCCATGCCTTTCCCTTCCCCACAGACTGCACAGTACTACATCCCACAGGTGACACACACGCACTGAACTGGGTCTTTAAAAATGACATTTGGTCTGTACCTCAGTTCCAGCTATAGTTATGTGTACATATATGTTTTCTAACAATGTTTCGATTTCTTATATTGAACACAGATTCTGAACATCAGAATTACGCTTCATCTTATTTATTTATACAAAATAATTGTAATGTCACATTTGCAGTTTGCATTTTTCTTGTAGTGAATGAATACTGAGAACATGTTCTCTGGCTGCAGCTGGTACTGTTTTAGTTTTGCATTTTTCTTTTAAAGTTCATCAAATTGTCTTTGGTGGAAATTAAGCAAAACTATTCTAATTTGCTGCTGTAGTGCACCTGCGATGAATTTGTTTTTGTGTTTGATGCTAACAGAGAAAATACTCTCTGGTTGCAGCTGGTTCCGGTGAGATTTGACTAATTAACAGAAATACAGTTCATAAAACTGGTCGAGGCAGAATTTGAAAGACAGCTCATCTCACAGAAGGATGATTAAAATCCCTGAAATAAAATCTGACTGTTCAAAAAAAATAATAACCTCACTGAATGCAAAAGTGTGCAGTTTTTATAGTGAAGTTTATGCAGTATCCGATGATGTTAAACGGTCTCTCTCTGTCCTTTTTTTACGTGCAGTATCGCCACAGTACACCCTACGTGGGACCTCCTCAGCAGTATTCTGTACAGCCTCCAGGGTCTGGCACCTTCTATCCTGGGCCAGGGCCAGGGGAGTACCCTGCCCCATATCGTGAGTCATTAATCCAACACAGAGACACTGCAAGTGCTATTCCCATGTCACATTTAAAATCTGAACTCACCACAAACGCATACAACCCCCTATTAGCCTCGTGTGCCCCCCCAAAGCAGGGGAATCTAACAATGTTGTAAGGCAAGGCAGCTTTATTTGTATAGCACATTTCAGCAACAGGGTAATTCAAAGTGCTTTACATAAAACATTAAAGAGCAGTTAGAAAACAATTAAAAAACAATAATAAACAAATTAAAAACATTAAAAGACAAGAATAAAATTGATAGTGCAGTATAAGAATAAAAGTTACAGTGCAGTATAAGAAATAAAAGTTATTAAAATAATTATTTAAAGAAAAGCAACATCAAAAAGATAGGTCTTTAGCTTAGATTTAAAAGAACTGAGAGTTGCAGCGGACTTACAGGTTTCTGGGAGTTTGTTCCAACGCTGCTTCCCCCTGTTTAGTTCTGACTCTGGGGACAACAAGTAGACTTGTCCCAGACGACCTGAGAGGTCTGGCTGGGTGATGTAGTAGCAGATCAGAAATGTATTTTGGCCCTAAACTGTTTAGTGATTTATAAACCAGTAAAAGTATTTTGAAATCAATTCTTTGAGGCACTGGAAGCCAGTGTAAAGACTTCAGTACTAGAGTGATGTGATCCACTTTCTTGGTTTAGTGAGGACTCGAGCAGCAGTGTTCTGAATCAGCTGCAGCTGTCTGATTGATTTTTTAGGAAGACCTGTAAAGACACCGTTACAGTAGTCAAGTCTACTGAAGATAAAAGCATGGACAAGTTTTTCCAGATCCTGCTGAGACATAAGTCCTTTAACCTTTGATATATTTTTAAGGTGATAATAGGCTGAGTTTTTAATTATGTTAATGTGGCTTTTAAAATTTAGGTCTGAGTCCATGACTACACCAAGATTTCTTGCTTTGTCTGTTGTTTTTAACATTGTCGTTTGAAGCTGAGCGCTGACTTTCAATCGTTCCTCTTTTGCTCCAAAAACAACCACCTCCGTTTTTTCTTCATTTAATTTAAGAAAGTTCTGGCACATCCAATCATTAATCTGTTCAATGCACATATTTAATTGTTGTATTGGGCTATAGTTCCCTGGCGATAAGGTTATGTAAATTTGTGTGTCATCCGCATAACTATGGTAACTTATTTTGTTGTTTTCCATAATCTGAGCCAGTGGAAGCATGTAGATGTTGAACAGAAGAGGCCCCAGAAATGAGCCTTGGGGAACTCGTCACGTCATATTTGTATGCTCAGATGTATAATTACCTATAGACACAAAGTAGTCCCTATTCTTTAAATAGGATTCAAACCACTTTAGTACTGAGCCAGAAAGACCAACCCAGTTTTCCAATCGGTCAAGCAATATGTCATGGTCTACCGTATCAAATGCAGCACTGAGATCAAGTAATACTAAGACTGAAATTTTGCCACTATCTGTGTTCAAGTGGATGTCATTAAAGACTTTAACAATAGCTGTCTCAGTGCTGTGGTGTGGTCGAAAACCTGACTGGAAGGCATCAAAACTGTTGTTTAGCGATAAGAAAAGGTTGAGTTGTTGAAAAACCACTTTTTCTATGATTTTACTTAAAAATGGAAGGTTTGATATTGGCCTATAGTTGTTGTACTAATATCTGTTTTCTTCTCGCAAATGCATTCAGATCCCCTCAGGTACCACCCGCCTGTCTCACCCTCTGTTCCTGCTCCCGTCCCCACGGCTGGTCCACCCTACTACCCAGGACAGGCTGTGTATCCCCCCTCACCCCCCATCATAGTGCCTACACCACAGCAACCTCCACCAGCCAAGCGTGAGAAGAAAACAGTGAGTATCTTAGTTGTTCCTTTTTGTCTTTTTTTTTTTTTCTCCACTAATTGTGCTTTTTGTCAAAAAATATTTTGCTTCAACGGAAGCTTTGAAGTAATGTATAATAATCAAAGAGATAAACATTTTTTAATGTATGCAGACGAAACCGTCTCACCTTGAGGTCGATTTAGCAGCTGTTCTGGAGCTTTTGATCATGATTTCTGTCTGTTGTCATGTAGATGGTCAGATTTCCATTTTATTCTGAGCTTTTTATAGACTTAAAGTTGGGTTTTACAGTTCACTTTTGGGCTCTTAAACAGCAGCAGACAAAATAATATCCCCTCATAGACCATTAAGTAGCTGTTCTGGAGCTTTCGATCGTATCATACAGTATAATCTTCATCAGCAGATGGAGTTTCCCCAGTTATTCCAGTTGCTCTTTGTGTTTGAGAGAAACAGAATCAATTTTATTTTGTTTACAATATATGTAATGTTTTGCATAAATTGGAATTATTTTTACAAAATAGTGTTTTAAAAAGGCTATATTGAGCTTGTGAATTAAGTCAAGACATGTAACATTTGCAAATAACTACGTGACATTTTGTTATTCCTCGAGTCAAATGTACAAACCCTGTGAGTGTATCTGCCGATAATCTGCTGTTTCTATGATCACTGGTGAAATACTTGATAATGTTAAAGTGTCAGTGATCCGTTTTCTTTCCCTGAGCACAAATGTATATGCCAAATTCTTGTTTGCGTATAATGCTGCAGATGGAAAGTATGCATATGAAATGGCTGAGGCAGGGTTGCTCTGAGACTCGCGCGCTTTAGTGAGGTCTGTTTTTTTTGTGCCATTGTCCTCCCAGATCCGTATCCGTGACCCCAATCAGGGTGGCCGGGATATCACAGAGGAGATCATGGCAGGGGGTTCAGGGAGCAGAAATTCGACGCCTCCTATCGGCCGCCCTTCCTCTACCCCTACACCCCCACAGGTATGGCTCTCTGACACACTCACCTACAGTAGTTTGAGCTGTGGTAGTGTAAACTGATTAGGCCGGAGATTCAGCTGAGGAGAGGAGAGACCTCTCGTGTAGCTTTGTTGCAGTGTGAACTCCTTGCCCTAATCCTTTCTGCCGTTGTCCATGTGTTAGTGATGGACAGTACGCAGCCTCTGTGTCATTTTTCAGCCATATTGCCCTCTCATAAGGAATTCATGTTGGCTTTCTGTCAAGAACCTACCTTACGACTTCTACAAAGCACTTTTGTTATTAGTTTTATTACTATTTTTTCTTTCTTTTTTAATCTCTTCATTGAGTTTTACAGAACAAGTATCATAAACATTGCAAGGTGGCAATATAAGAAATGTCCAGATAAGCAAGTACAAAGATCGCAAGTATAATCAAAAGAGAACTAGTAATGGAAAAGGCAGCAACGGAAACCGTAAAGGAGTAGGTCAATTGTGACGGGAAGGCCCCCTCCCCTATAAATGTACACATGTATACATGCATAGACACACACATACACACACACTTAAATATACATATGTATACACACACAACACACACACACACACACACACACACATACATATAATATACATATGTATACACCCATATACAGACACACTTGTAAACTTACATACAGACACACACACACATGGTGTAAATATATATGCGTATACATACACATAACAAAACTAATGGATGTTATACTGGGTGTGAGAGAAAAGAGGAAAAATAAAACATTAGTTTTATTACTATAGTTGAGTGTTTATGTTCTTCAGCTACACAAGCAGTCTTGGGTTTTCCCGGTCATATGTTCCCGGGACTATTTAGGTCAAAAGGCCTAAAGAATAATAATAATAATAACAACAACAACAAAAAAAAGTTATTTCAATAATATCACATACAACTTATGTGTTTAGACATGCATGTAGGGCCATGACTTGTTAAAACCACTTTAGACGTAATTTTCCCCTGATGAATTCACGGTAATCTTGTTAACAGCTGTTTTAATCTTAAACCTGCTTCTTTTCTATCACTGTTTCTATTCACTCTATCTTTTACAGTAGTTTGCATATGTACTGTCTGATTTCTCCTGCTCCTTCTACAGAATCAACTCAGATTTTGTTATTTTTCCATTCTGTTCTTTAAAAAGAAATTTGCATTTCAGCCCCTAATTACTGTAAATGTGTAGAATGGGAATAAGCAGGGCTGTGGGTCATTATATTAAAGCTAAAAACAGTTGACTAATGCCATTGGCACATTTTAATAAAAGAAAGCCAAAATAAAAAAAAAAATTCTGGATTCTGAAGAAGGACATTGTGGGCCCTATTTTAACGATCTAAGCGCACGGCGTGAAGCGCATAGCGCAGGTGCGTTTAGGGCGTGTCCAAATCCACTTTTGCTGCGGGAAAAAAAAGGTCTGTGCTCTGTGTACTTAGTGTCTTCATTAATTCATAGGTGTGTTTTGGGCGTAATATGCAATAAACCAATCAGAGTGCCATCTCCCATTCCCTTTAAAATCCAGGCACGTTTGTACTTTGGCGCATTGCTATTATGATGGCGTATTTGCCCCGTAATATTTTAATAAGTAATCTCTTGTGTGTGTGTGTGTGTGTGTGTGTGTGTGTAACAAGCATAGTGTGCGCGCGCTGTGCACGAGCCTAGGCGCATTGTACTAATTTGCTGTTAAAATAACAATGAAATGCTGCGCTATTGACTTTAGACCAGGTTTTTGTTGGTCAATGGCGTGATCACTTCCCGCTACCTCAAGATAGCAATACGCCAAGAATTCACCTGAACACACCTCCCTGTAAGGTGCATTTGCTATTTAAACGACGTGGGTGCTTGACGGGAAACTGACAACTGCGTCGGTCTTAAACTAGCAAAGACACTTGCTGCGTTGGGCCTTGCGCCACACTGCACCGGGTGCAAGATAGGGCCCTGTGACTTCTTCCTCCTTGTTCCTTCTGTGGATGTTAACAGTCTTTCCTCTCTTTCTCTGTCTTTTTGTGCCCCTTTTGATTTTATTTCTCTCTCTATCTTTCCCTCTGTCCTTTTCCTCTGCATTGTTATGAGCCGTTCCCCTCCTCTTGCCATTCCTCCCACATTGATCTTCCATTTCCATCTCCATTGCCATCCTCTTAATCTAACCACACCCCATTGGACACCTTATTTCTGCTTAATCCTGCATTTGGGCTTGTTTGTTTATTTGTTTGTGTGCGTGCTTGCCTACATCTCTGTGCCTGTCTCTGGTTTTCTGTGTTGCTAGTTTTTATGGCCGCACCCTCATTATCCTCACATTTTCTACCTCAAATCGCAGCAGCAGCTGAGCAGCAGCCAGACTCCAGAGCAGCAGCAGCAGTCGCAGCCTCCTCAGCCACAGCAGGCCCATCCTGGAGTCTACACGTTGGAGCCACGGCAGCCCCAACAGCCCCAACAGCCCCAACAGCCCCAACAGCCCCAACAGCCCCAACAGCCCCAACAGCCCCAACAGCCACAGCAGCTGGCGACCACTGGGGTTTCAGACACCAAACCAGGGCCAGGTCTGCACCAACACCACATTCTGTCTGTCTGCTTTATTGAGCCTGCAACTGTCCCAGTCATGAACTTAATCTCCATCCAAGCATCTTTACATCTTTTTTTTAAGTTTTCTATTTAAAAATAAAAACCATTAAGTACAGTATACTGTATGCTGCAGATATTACCTTTTTGATGATTCAGTTGTGTGTCTGTATCTGAACTCTTCATCCTTTCAGATGATACGCCAAAACTGGAGCCAGTTGTCCAGAAGTCTTCCTCGCCTGGGCTTGTGCAGCCTGAAGCGCCTGAAGAGAGACTTGAGGCCAAAGCTCCTGTATCTGAGCCCTCTTCTACTGTTGAACCAGAGCTTCCCTTCCCTGCCTTGATGACCGCCCCCGTCACTCTCCCTCTTTCAGTGGCCAACAACAGAGAACGTCCCTCAGCCAGGGAGTCAACTGCCTCAGCCTCTTCTCCCTCCTTCTCAGTCGGGGAGCACAAGCCCTCTTTGGCGCCACCTCAGACTCCCAGCGCAGACAAGCCTCTCTCAGACGCCCCTCGAACCCTGGCTGCCTCTCCAGCACCGGCTCCTAAGGCTTTGAACGGCCATGCAGACTCTGGGGCTGAGCTGGACACCACGGCACAGGAGCCTTCTCTTCTGTCTTCAGCTGCACTCCAGCCCCAGGCCTCTGCTCCCGCTCACAGAGAGGCCTCTTCCTCTGAAAGTTTTCCCTGTGACGTGAGGCCAGAGTTGCCCGTTGCGCTCGCCCCTATGACATCTGTGGCTGTGGTGCCAGTGACCCTGTCCTCAAGCCCCGCCTCAGCTTTGCCAGTTTTGCTCCCCCTTGGCCTTCCACCTCTAGTGCAGGCCACGACAGAGGCCGACGAGGCGAGCAAGTCCTTAGACACTAAAGACCTCATCCCCATAGTAGGGACAGAGACACATGGAGGCATTACTGACAGCAAAACAGAGTCCCAACAACAAGCACTCACCAGGAAGAGTCCTACAACAGGTACTGTATCTGGTACATTTCAACTACTGTAAAAAAAAAAAAAAAAAGCCTAGATAGTTTAGTTTTTTTAACTTGCAACAAAGGAGTAATGTTTTTTTTGTGATAGTCCAGCTGAAAAAGGAGAGGCTGTTTTATGAGCACACTACTTTTGTTTTTCTTTTTTTCTTTTTTTTTACTGTGCCAAAATTGCAAATTGAAGTGATTCTATTATTCACCAGGGTGTTTTATGAATGCAAATGAATGAAATGAAATTGCAGATCATTTCTCATCAAACACTCTGCTGACATAGTTGACTCCCCATTAAGATACAGAATAAACTCTCTGCTTGGTCAGAGTTATTGTTATTGTGTTATTATTTGTGGGTCTGCTGCAGAACCGAAAGTTCTCAGCATCCGCAGTGTCACTTTCATTAAAGTGGGACAAAAAGAGATGCAACCATAGTGACCTAAAACACGTTAAACTTTAAGTAAGTAATTAATTTATGACAAATAAGTTCCCAACAGTATGGGATTAGAAGAAAGGGCAATGGCATATAAGGTATAGCAACAGTTTAAAAGGAAGGAACCTAGGGTGTGAGCTTTACCTGTGTGTAACTGAACATGGAACCTGGAAACCTCTTTAAACATCTAACTCATGGTCACCTTTTTCCATTTATCCCTCTTGTTATGCTCTGTAGTAGTATAAATAGTATTTGCAAAGAATGTTTAATGTATGTTTTAGATGGGTGAGGGTTATCATATTAAGACTATGTAGACGTCATATTTAAATATACCCATCTGCTATGGTTTAAACTATTTTTAAAAAACGTATTTGCCTGGACTTACTCAGATTTGAAAGTGGACTAACAGATTTTCCTCTACAGACAAAATGGCGTTTCTCTTGCCATCATTGTGCCACCAAATTTTGACTTTTAAATCCATTGTGGTTGTGTTTTTTGATGACTGGCTTTGGCTGATAACATGTTCCTGCATTTATATTTCCCTGCAGTTAATCAGACTGCTTCTGCTATACCAAAGACCTGGAGGAAACCAAATGAAGGGATCTATACTGGCGATGCACCTCAAAAGGATGATGAGGTAAGAAAAGAGGCAAAAACTGCTCACCATTCAGGACGAGGGAACCAGACAGAACCAGCTGTAGCGAGTATACGGACTTACTCTAAGTTTAAATGAGCTTAAAGTATAGTTAATTTCATCTTCAAATGTTGGCAAATATCCTACAAAATATACCTTCTTTTCTTTTTAAAATGGTTGGCATTTCATTTTGGAACAAGCCTTTTTAAAATGGAGAGAGAGAGGGCGCGAGAGAGAGAGAGAGAGACAATGTGGGCAATAGTTCAAGTGGAAAATGTTTCCACATGTGTGGTGGGGGAAGCAGACACGAATGACTTTGGGGTGTTGTTATCGTTCAAGAGCAACAGCGAGGAGTTATCCATCATCTTCATCGCTAACCCAGCCCACTGTATGTAAAATCAGCTCTTTCCCGCTCTCGTTTCCTCTCCTCTATAGTTTTGTTCTGGGCTTGTTGCTGTGGGACATTTTTCACATCACCTAAAACCGGTGTCACCGACGTTTAATTGCTTCTCTTTTGACCACATTGAATTAGCACTATGACTGAAGAAGAAATGTGATTTTATGCAGAAACACACATTTCACACAGATTACAAAAATATACATAGCCACACGCATTTAAAATTTTTAGAGCATAAAAAAATCTTCTGAATTCAGATTTAGTGTCTAATACAAAGTTAATTAAAATCCCATAATTCTTATTTATATTGAACAAATTTTGGGTGTACTGTGAAGCTGGCTTAACACTGGACTCAAAGTATTACCTCATTGACACAGTTGTTTCTCTTGGAGACCAAATTTAGAGCCCCCACGTGAAGCTGCTAATTTATTTTTGGAAACAAAGAAAGTATAGTGTCTTGCTGAGATTGATTGATTGTCCAATAGAGCATGTAACATAGAACGTCAATTGCAAAACATACAAAAAATACAAGAACGTTTTTCACTATGTGTAAATGGTTGCGTACAGATAATATTTCAGATAATGGCATCAGGGATGGTGTAGATAAAATTATACCAGCATAGGCTTGTCCACTCTGTGCCACCAGTGGTACTGCCTAATGCAACAAGCCTATTGTACTACCTATATTACGTCCCCTTTTTTGTCTTTTCTTAGTACCTGACCCATTCTGCCCTCTCTGCATTTCATCATCTCTCATTCATCCTTAAGTCCCCCGCTCTTGACCATTATTTTATTCATTCATCCCTCATTTTCCACTCCTGTATTTAAACTCTTTCTTTATGTGTCCATGCATTTCACCCTGTCTGCAGATAATATCCTTACAGCTCTGTAACTGATAATTATCGACAGATATTTTAATGCTACTAGTTTTTAAATATGATGAGAGACGTGACAGCAACCATTAAGATGTTAGGAATGTATTATCTTGCTAAATGATAATAAAGTAGGGCATAATTTTTAGCAACAAATAATGGGGATCGGAAAACTGAATCTTGCCTCCACACAGGACGAGCCCAGGCCAGTAGATGAGCCTGCTGGAGACCAGGCCCTGCAGCCAGCTCCTCTGAGTAGCAGCCCGTTGCCCCTACCATCAGTCCTCCCCCCCACCCCTGCCCCAGCTCCTGCCAGCACCCCCGAGGCTGCCGGAAAGCCTGCCGCTCCAGAGGAGAACGGTGAGGTCGAGATGGAGCCTATGAGGAATGGGGCAGATCACACTTCGGAGACGGAGAGCAGCGACAGTGGAGCCCACCCGGGAGACAAGGAGAACTCCACAGGGGCCCCACTGGAAATGGAAGGTTAGAAAGGCTCCGTTCTTTGGTCAGATGCTTAAAGCTACTATAGGCAAAATGTTTCTGTAAAAATACAGCAGATTCCTCAGTAGCAGCAATGATTTCTGTGTGTTGACATTCACATTTTGGTCTCTGCCTTTTCTTAATGTAGCTTTTGCTTGTCTATTTGCTTGTCTTATTGTCTGTTTTTTATATATATATATTTCTCTTAAACCCTGCTTGGTGGCCAGACCTGGCAGAGCCCAGTGGGAAGCGTCAGTATGACAGGGACTTCCTGTTGGGCTTCCAGTTCATGCCAGCTTGTGTACAGAAGCCTGATGGGCTCCCGCCCATCAGTGATGTGGTGCTGGACAAGGTGAGTAAGTCAGCTGTTGCAGATAACCATAACCCTGCATAAATACTCAGATCCTAGTGTCCTTAAAGACCCTAGTGTCCTTAAATCTGCCCAAAAAGTGCCAAATGTTTGTGTAAAAGTTCTGTGCAGTCAGTTCTCTTCAGGAGGTCCTTATCTAAATCTGGCTTTTAAAATGGAAAGTGGCGAGTACATTTTTTTTTGTCCATTATTGTCTATATTGGGCTCTGTAAATGGAAATAAATACGTATGTTTAAGGTTTTGTCTTTAATTGAGCTGAAATAAGTAGTCATAATTTAGCTAATTATTAATCTTTTAATTCAATCATTCTGTGATTTTGGCTTCTCAGATGTAAAGATGTTCTGCTTTTCTTTTGTTTATATCGTTGTAAATTCCATGTCATTGGGTTTTTTGACCGTAAGTTGGACAAAACAACTGAAAAGCTCACCTCAGGCTCTGGGAAATTATTCATAATTTTCTGAGCTTTTAAAGATGAAGCGATTCAATGATAGAAGTCATTAGTTGAAGCTCTAGTTTTGAATAAACATCTTTGAACAGGGTTGTTCATTATTAGCGCATAACAACAGCCAATGTCTTAGACATTTTTTTTTTGTTAGCTTGTGTGCACTGGATCAAAGATCCAGCACACAGAGTTTGGTTCATTCCTCTGATCCACACATACGTATGGGTGGAGCATATGGCCCGCTGAAATGCTGTTTTGATTAAAATCACATTGCTATTATGTCACACTTGGCAGTGTTGAGTACGTGCCCCTCCCCCACCTCTCCAGAAGAACAACCAGACCGGCGATGTACAATCCCAAAGTCTCGTTTTCTCTGAGGGACAAAGTTCAATCTCACTGGGAAAGAGTTGAGAGGAAGTCAAGGACAGCTGAAAGACAAAGAGCTGGATTTGTTCTTCTCTCCTCCCCCACAACTATCTCTCTCTCTCTCTCTCTCTTTCACTCTCTCTCTCCTGCGTTCCTTTCTTTCTTCCTTCCCCTCCACATCTGGTTCTGACTTCTCTCACTGAATGGCCCGCTGATCCTGCCGAGCATAATTTATCACCAGTACAGTGAAAATACATAAACCAAAAGCTGTTAATGTACTATGACTGTCATTTACAGAGGGTCACCTTAAGGGACCACTGGGTTTGAAACGCACATACACTCACCAGGCAGACTCCTTTTACCCTATTGCCACTATTATTAGGAATCACTGCTCCCCCTGCTGTTCAGCTCTGTGTGTGTGTGTGTGTGTGTGTGTGTGTGTGTGTGTGTGTGTGTGTGTGTGTGTGTGTGTGTGTGTGTGTGTGTGTGTGTGTGTGTGTGTGTGTGTGTGTGTGTGTGTGTGTGTGTGTGTGTGTGTGTGTGTGTGTGTGTGTGTGTGTTGCAGATTAACCAAAACAAGTTGCCATCTCGAGTGGTGGATTCCCGGGTGATTTCCAGAGGACCTGATTTCACACCTGCCTTTGCAGATTTTGGCAGGCAGATGACTGGAGGACGAGGCGCTGCAGTGAGTTACAAGGACACACATACGCTCACGCTGCCACAATTATTATCAATTCACACACACTCCCTTCAATTCCTATTTTCCATTTTCTCTCTATGCACAATTGGTCCTCATGTTTAATAGATAACTTGCTGATTTTAAGTGGAGCAGATACTACACATCTTTCAAACCTTTCCCTAAAAGTCGGAGGATAATGGGATGTTGGCAATTTTAGGTACTTCAGTAGGTTCCAGTTGGTTTCAGTCGACATCTATGAATGTTCAGTGGCTGACTCAACACAGAACACGTCCAATATACCACTCCAAGCACTGTTTACCATTGTCATAGTCTTGATTTGTTTGATTCTAATAAACCTACTCAAGTGCTGCTGCAACACATAGTGTATCTGTTTTTGAGATGATGCAGGGTAAGAAGAGCAGATTTCATATACTAGTACACTGCCATTTGGAACGGGCCACTTGTAGAATTCTTCAAAACCAAATTGTGCCCCAAAATGACTTGCAGAAGGACCCCAAACCACTTAATATGCAACACCACTGTATAGCCTACTACTGACTTGTGTAGGCTACGTCTACATCAGAAGACATTGTACTACTGTAGTTACCTGACAGAGAACGTTGCAGATTCAGAATTTAATCACTAAATATCACAATGAAAACGTGGCGTAATCAGACATTAACCTCATGGCAGTGCGCTACCCACCCTGCCGGTTATGAGCGCTAATCGGCACATATCTGCGTTAATCAACCACCAGAACCTGTGTGTGTGTCTGTCTGTGTCTGTGTGTGTGTCTGTGTATGCACAGAGAGAGAGCGAGCTATCATAATTATCCTGTTCACTTGTATTATTATATCAGATGTATTTACTCCTTGTTGTTGTTTATATGTACAGTATGTTTGTTCTTATGCTTTGGCAACACAGATGTCTTTTTTTTGTTAAGCCAATAAAGCAAACTGAAATTGGAGAGAGAGGGGATTTGATTTGTGGGGTATTTTGGCGACAGTAATGTTATTAGTGTTGTATGTTCGCAGTAGACTTAGGCTGAATCCCATCCTCCCCTTAACCCTAACCCTTTGTCTTATCCCTAGCCCTTGTCCCTCCAGATGAGTGGTAAGGGCTAGGGGGGGGAGCGTTAGCATAGCAAACTAGCAATTTTTAAAAACGTTTCAATTAAGAACATGGTTGAAACTATATATGTACAGGACTGTGTAGAGCACAAAACAACACGTAATTTTTAAATCAATTCTTTAAGCCGAGAATACTTACATTTATGGGTCTCTGGTCGACCTGGCAGCAATGTTCCTCATTGCGCAATGTATCTGAATGACCCTGGCTGGCCCAAGTGAGCTCGCGTCCTTACTTGGTTGGAAGGGACCTCTGGCCCTTCCCGTATGCCCTATCCCTTGATCAAGACGAGTATTGGGACAGCACTAGCTCTCACGTGAACGCGCACAACAAGGGTTAAGACAAAGGGTTAGGGATAAGGGGAGGATTGGGATTCAGCCTTAATTAACCCGACCCAGGATGAGTCTCATGAAAACTGCTGTGTCTGTCCAGTTCAGCTCTGAGATTTTCTCGCATTGCACAGCGCTGTGAAGGAATAATCTCCTGAGATTACGTTATGTTCTGCCTCTGGTTAGAAGTGGTGAATGTATGCTACAACTCACAGCAACTTCATACGATATAGTGGCTGGCTTTGTTTGATATTTAGTGTTAGCAAATGGATTTTTATTGAGTTTACACTTGGCGAAATAATAGACACTGAAAAGCCAGTTACTTAGCGCCTTTTTTCCCCCCAACCTTATTCCACACAGCAGTCGCGATGTTCCTTTCAGCTATCCGCTCGTGCTCCAGGAAAGTGAAGAAAAGCTAGTTTGGTATATCTAGCAATCATGTAACGTTGGATGTAATGCTGGAAGCAGGAAAAACTGTACTGGAGTCAAAGGCGTTTTTTTTTTATGTTATGTTTGGTTGTATATATTTTTCCTTTACAGATAGACGATGTGTTATTGTGACTGCTTAGAAGCAATATAGTGTAGTTGGCAACTTGTAGTGACGACAAATATTGACATGCTGTATTCTTTGATTGTAATCCCAGCTTATGAACATTGGGGCTCGGCGGCCTCAACCCAGGAAGATCATCATGAACGTGTCGGTTAATGATGAAATTCAGCTGAAAAAGTCGGAGAATGCCTGGAAACCTGGCATAAAGAGGGCCGAGGTCCCTGCTGAGGATCCTGAAGCGCAAAACACACAGGTAGGGCCAAATGTACACACATGCATTTACACAAAGGGGGAGCTTTCCAAACATCAGCACCAGATGAATTGATTGATGGCCTCATCATGACTGCTTCCCCTCAGGAGCTCTTCAAGAAAGTACGCAGCATCCTGAACAAGCTGACGCCTCAGAAGTTCAACCAGCTGATGAAGCAGGTGACGGACCTGACCATCGACACAGAAGAGCGGCTCAAAGGGGTCATCGACCTGGTCTTTGAGAAGGCCATTGACGAGCCCAGCTTCTCCGTGGCCTATGGAAACATGTGCCGCTGCCTCGCCATGGTAAGCAGGCAGGAAGTGGATGAATAATCTTACCTCAACCATGGTTCATTCAAGTAAACTTTTCTGAATTCCAAAGACACATTCTACTCTACATGTGTTCATCCCAAATAAAACCAATCCAGTTTGCATCTCAATGTACAGTCAAAAACTCGCTAAACGTTTCAGCCGCAAACCGATGACAACATAATGCTGTGCAATACAACACAGTTCAGTACGTGTTAGGATATACAGTAGTGTGAACATAATTTCATTTTTTAATGACTCGCAAGAAGAAATTGTAAGATGTGGGCAACTGTTAAACTATTTGAATTGAATTTGTTGCTAGTAAAATATGAAATACTGTAGGTCTTCTCTTAATTTTTTGAAATGGGTGCCTATTCATTAAAAAAATGCATTTTTTTCAATGAGGAACTCTGCAGAGCATGTGAGCGGTTAGAATGTGAGCGTTCTCTGCTGTACGTTCATGCCGCTTCACATCGTTCTGCTCAATATCGTTCTGCTCAATATCGCTCCACACTTAACTCAGATTTCATCTCCCTCTTCTGAAATCACTCACCAGTCGCTCCAAAAAAAAAAAAAAAAAAAAAAAAAAAAAAAGCGCTCCGCCAGCAAAAGGTCCGCTGGATGACGGGTTCTGGCTTAGGCTCAGATCATCTGCATGTACTGCAGGAACCGAGACAGGCTCGGACATGCTTCGAACTCATGGTGTGAGCGGGAACTCTGTTTAAAAACAGTGTGGGTGAAACATTTGTTAAAAAAGAAAAGAAAAGAGCTGTCAGTTGGTAACCCTAACTGTACATTAAAGCATGCATACACACACATACACATATTCAGGCTTTACGTTTGAAAAAATCCACACATGGAAATAGAAATGGTTGTGCACACAATGTTTTTTTCTTTTGTGCAGTAGTTTCCTTCAGTAGAAGTTGCAGAAAAGTCTAGAGTTTAGTTTTACTGCCTTGTCTGCTAGACACCTGAGCCACTGTTCACATTTAACATTTTTAAAGGTTTAGCTTGTCACTTAACTACTACTGTTTCTGTACAGCTTAAGGTGCCCATGACGGACAAACCCAACACCACAGTGAACTTTCGCAAGCTGCTGCTAAACCGCTGCCAGAAGGAGTTTGAGAAAGACAAGGTGGACGACGTGGTGTTCGAGAGGAAGCAGAAAGAGCTGGACTCTGCTGCATCGGTATGTTCTCTATGAATTCCTCAAGTGTGACACCCCATTTCATGCCGTACCAAAGCAATTTTTAGTACGAGGGAGAGAATAAAACTCTGGCAAAGATGCTTTGGGATAACCTCCAGGGTGCGTATTTGTGTAACGTTCCCTTGCTTCCCTTCAGACGACAGAGCGCGAGCGGCTTCAGGAAGAGCTGGAGGAAGCCAAGGACAAGGCCCGGCGACGTTCCATCGGCAACATCCGGTTCATTGGCGAGCTTTTCAAGCTCAAGATGTTAACGGAGGCCATAATGCACGACTGTGTTGTCAAGCTGCTGAAGAACCACGACGAGGAGTCTTTGGAGTGCCTGTGCAGGCTGCTCACCACCATTGGCAAGGACCTCGACTTTGAGAAGGCCAAGGTGAGGCGGTGAAAAAGAAGTTGATTTATTAACTGAGCCAGAGTCGGTAATACTAATTCAACGGAAATGTGCTTATTTGCTTTCTTGCCGATGAGAGGATTGATACCACTCTCATGTCTGAACGGTAAATATGAAGCCACAGCCAGGAGGTTAGCTTAGCTTAGCACACAGACTGGAAACAAGGAAACCACAAGCCTGGCTCTGTCCTACGATAACAATTATTGTTAAATACAGTGGGGGAAATAAGTATTTGACCCCTTGCTGATTTTGCAGGTTTGCCCACTTACAAAGAATGCAAAAATCTACAATTTTAATCATATGTACATTCTAACAGTGAAAGACAGAATCCCAAAGAAAATTCCAGAAAATCACATCATATGAATTTATTAAAATTGATAACCATCTGATGAGGAAAAACAAGTATTTGACCCCCTGGACAAACAGCATGTTAATATTTTGTAGAAAAGCCATTATTGGCCAGCACAGATGTCAAACGGTTTTTATAGTTGGTGACACGGTTTTGTGCACATTTCGGCAGGGATGTTGGCCCTCCTCCCCTGCAGACAGCCTCCAAATCATTCAGGTTCCGAGGTTGTCGCCTGGCAACTCGAATTTTAAACTCCCTCCAAAGATTTTCAATCGGATTCAGGTCTGGAGACTGGCTAGGCCACTCCAGAACCTTGATGTGCTTCTTCTTCAGCCACTCTTTTGTTGCTTTGGCGGTGTGCTTAGGGTCGTTGTCGTGCTGAAACACCCATCCTCGACCCATCTTCAGCTCTCTCACTGAGGGAAGGAGATGTCGGTCCAGAATTCCACGATACATGGCCCCGTCCATCCTCCCCTCAATACGATGGAGTTGTCCCGTCCCCTTGGCTGAAAAGCACCCGAAAGCATGATGTTGCCACCACCATGCTTGATGGTGGGGATGGTGTTCTTTGGGTTGTACTCTGTGTTCTTTGCCCTCCAAACACGACGAGTTGAGTTGAGGCCAAAAGTTCTATTTTGGTCTCATCTGACCACATCACCTTCTTCCAGGCCTCTTCTCAGTCGTCCAGGTGGTGAATGGCGAACTTCATGCGGGCCTGTACATGTTTCTTCTTGAGCAGGGGGACCTTGCGTGCGCTGCAGGATTTCAATCCATGACGGGCGTAGTGTGTTACCAACCGTTTCTTTTGTAACTGTGGTCCCAGCTGCCTTCAGTTGATTCATCAGTTCCCCCTTGTGGTTTTGGGATGATTCCTCACCGTTCACATGATCAGGGACACCCCACGAGGCAAGATCTTGTGTGGAGGCCCAGACCGAGGAGGTTGGCGGTGGTGTGGTGCTTCTTCCATTTCCTGATAACTGCACCGACAGTTGATCTTTTCTCTCAAGTTGCTTTCCGATTCTCTTGTAGCCCATCCCAGCCTTGTGCAGATCAACAATCTTGTCCCTGATGTCCGTAGAAAGCTCTTTGGTCTTGCCCATGGTGGTGATGTTGGATGCTGGTTGTTTGGGTGTTGACAGGTGTCTTTTATACAGGTAACGAGGTGAGGCAGGTGTATTTGATGTAGATAATTGGTTCGGATTGGGGCTGTGTCTTAAAGAAAGACTAACTTGGCTTGTAGGAGCCAGAATACTTGCTGTTTGTCCAGGGGGTCAAATACTTGTTTTTCCTCATCAGATGGTTATCAATTTTAATAAATTCATATGATGTGATTTTCTGGAATTTTCTTTGGGATTCTGTCTTTCACTGTTAGAATGTACATATGATTACAATTGTAGATTTTTGCATTCTTTGTAAGTGGGCAAACCTGCAAAATCAGCAAGGGGTCAAATACTTATTTCCCCCACTGTATTAATATTATTAAAAAATATAGAGTAATTGTGGATGTGTAACATATTTATAGGCTCACTGGCACATTGAGCAGGCCTGATGTTTTGTCTCTGGGCTGTAGCAAATACTTGCTTTACTTGCTCAGAACTTAAAGGGAAGTAATTGTGACCTTGTTTCCAAGGGCTGAAGTCATAAGGTGAACGGTTTATCAGCAGCTCTTTGACATCAGCACAGTGTGTCAGTGTGCCTCTGCACATGCCACAAAGATAAATTCCTCTGTATTTGGTTGTTTACTTGGCAATTGATTGAGGTGATTTTTGGAGGTGATTCTGATCTACAGCAACACAGTTTTGAGAGACACAAAAGAGAAAGTACTGGTGGGATTCAATCCCACGCCAGCTGGGCTACATTCAGTTCCAGAGGCAGAGGAGTAGCTGTTCATGTAGGTTGAGAGGAAACAGTGGATGCTCTGCTTTGTTCTGTCTGACTGGCTCTCCTGTTGACATCGCTGACTCCTAGCGAGAGTCCTCGGATGCTTGGAGAGACATAATTGACCTGCGGGCCTTCTCTCTCTCTCTCTCTCTCTCTCTCTCTCTCTCTCTCTCTCTCTCTCTCTCTCTCTCTCTCTCTGCTGTACTGCGATGTGTGGTTTGATCCTTATCATCTATCGGTCACCATGCAAAAGGAAAGCCCTCTGACCTGCAGCAAAACTGCTATGAACTCGGCATAGCAACTTAGTTCTGCTTTGTTTCATTTTCGGTTTGCTACAGAGGCTACATTAACATTGCTACATTTTGGTTTAAACACGAATATCTTTTGCTCCGTGTTACACCTGCCATTCACACGAGCCACACTCCGAGCCCCTAAACCGGAGACATTTGAAAACACTTCTGACCCTGTTTTGGTTTGGAATCTCCGGGGTTGCGTTGCAGTCTCAACGGCCGCAAACGGAGACCTTTGGCAATGCCAACACTGATGCCAATACGATTGGGTCATGAAGTCTCTGAGACTAAGCTACTAACGTTACCATGGCAACAACCAGCAACGTAAGGAGTATCCATGCTGCCTCCTGTTTACCCCTGCACCCGCGTGCCCAGTATATGAGAATGTTGGTGAGATATGCGGTTTGGGCGTGTTAGTTTAAACTGAGATTAGTTCTTCTTCTGGAGCTAAAAACACTGGTGTGTACGGAGATCGCTTTTGGCTCAAAACTCCGCTTAAAAACCAAAATGTAGCCATGTAAAATGTAGCATGAAGGTTCTTTATGCTGTGTACCAACATAAAGGTGTAGTCATTGTACGTTAAATCCTACAGAATGTGGTCATTAATCACTTTGTCCTTTTTAGATGAGTTTAATCATGTTTAATGTGGTAATTTTCTGAACACGGCCGTTTTAATGTTGGGCCATTACAGTGAATTGTGTCTGTACTTTCTAGGCTATCACAGTTTTAGTTCTGCCATCTCCCAAATTGTTCCAATTTAATCTCTGGCGGGCAGGACAGCCTCTGCTCCGAGTAACAAACTGACCACTCTGTCAGTTTAGTGAAATAATGCGGAAATCCATGAAACCCGCTGTCCAGTAGATTAAATAGAGAAAAGGAGAATATAACCTTCATGTCTCAAATGAACCTCCTCCCTCTCTCTTTCCTCAGCCTCGGATGGATCAGTATTTCAATCAGATGGAAAAAATCGTCAAGGAGAGGAAGACGTCATCCCGGATACGATTTATGTTACAAGACATTATAGACCTGAGATTGGTAAGTGTGTGGTTGTGATGTTTGATGTTTGTTTTGTCCTGCCTTATGTTCAGGCCAGCTCTGGTTCGCCATGAATTTCCCCACAGAGGTTTGTTCATTGATCTCTCTGACCTCCTCGAACTTGATATTGGATATTCTGGTCATTCAGTCATACACATTTAAAAAACAATCCACCTTCTTTCAAATGAAAAAAGATTTTTTGTTTAATTAACTGCTTCAAAAGCCTTTTTAGCTGCTGTACAACTGCCTACTAAATTAGAAGAATTAGAAGATATGTCAATATTTAAAGCTTGTTCACCTGTTACTCCCTTTGTTACACGCACAACGTAGCATTTAAAAGGCTATTTTTTTAATCAGAGTCCTCTGGCCTGGCTGGGCTTCCTATTGGCCTGGCGGCTCGCCCGGTGGCCTGTACAATTACAGGGGAAACACTGATAACATCTGATGCATTGTTTCTCCTTAAGTAACATGTTTATCTGTGTTGTCCTTGTCAAATAAACTAACATAGTAAGTAAATACATGTACATAGGACACACTGTGCACGTGGACATTTCCTGGGAACAGAAACAAACTTGAGGAGGAAGTGAAACTAACGATGAGCAAATGTCTTAACGTGACGAGTGTCATGTCAGGCTTTTCCAACAGAGAGACATCTGCACTGTGATTCTCTCCTACAGCAACTCTTACCTAACACAAGCTCTTTGAATCAATGTCACTGTCTCCGGCAAGACACTGGAAACACAGAATCCAGCCCTGCTGTGCTCCACCCTTGTCAAATATAAAATTACAATTTAGCAAGACTACTTAAGCAGTGCAATGGATCCAACGGCATGTTCAGCATCACGGAATGGCCCACAAATGAATCAAATTGTAGGGTTGTAATGCAAGTTGAATAACCTTGATAACCTTGTTAACACGTCTGTCACTTCTCAGGCACCATGCCTGAATTCATGGTGCAGTTTTACATTTATATAATGCTTAATTCAATAAATAGTACACATTTTCTCCAGGGCAGCATTTCAAACTCAAAAAATGGTTTCTTGCTTTAACTGCTGTATCTGGGCTGTCACTTGAAATGGGTCAGATCAAGAAAAAGAATTATGTTTGAAACTACTGAATCTGACACTACTGCACTGTCATTGTGATTCTCGTTTTTGTTCCAGCACAACTGGGTGTCCAGGAGAGCTGACCAGGGCCCGAAAACCATCGAGCAGATCCACAAGGAGGCAAAGATTGAAGAGCAGGAGGAGCAGAGAAAAGTGCAGCAGCAACTGCTCTCAAAGGACAGCAAGAGACGGCCAGGTCAGGCCTGCAGTCTAAATCCTCTTTAAAGCTTAGAGTCACATCGGCACAGCTACAGTGACTGCAAGCACACATACAGACAGACAGACTTCCTGTCCCTATAGCCTGCAGAGATGCTATTGTGCCCAACAGCAGACAGGAAGGCCCCCCCACCCCACTCTTTCCTCTCTGCCAGTGGATCTATAATATTTCATCATGTATAGCACAAAACAGTCAAAAACGTCCACTGTCAGCGTTGACAGTCGATTTAATGAATTAAAATATCATAAGATTTCCACTGGATTCATTTCAAACAATCTCTTTCATGTGTGTGTTTGTATCTTTGGCGTGGTAGATCCCAGAGATCAGAGAGATCAGCGAGATCAGCAGCGCATGCAGAGAGAAGAGACCTGGAACACTGTGCCCATGACGAAGAACAGCAGGACCATCGACCCCACCAAGATCCCAAAGATCTCCAAGGTGACACATGCTGCTTCTTTTTTTTATATATATATATATATATATATATATATCTCTATCTCTATCTCTATCTCAAGGATCCATACTTAGCCTGAAATATTCTGTGATGAATCTACAGGCTGCTTTGTACACTGAGTCTTGGTTGAATATTGTCAGGTCTGTATTTTAATTTACATAAATCGTTGAGGTTCTTCGTGTCGTGAAGAAAGTGGAACGTGTGTCAGTCAGAAGCCCCTTCACCGGTGGTGGTTGTTCTTTCACTAGAAAGTTTCTGTACACAGCAAAAAAAACAGTTTTCACAGCACCAAGAGGAGTCCTGTGGCTCATCATGTGTACTCCTTCACTGTACCTGCCCTCATCTGATCTACATTATTGTGGTTTATGCTCAGTAGTACACAGTCCCCCTGCTGGATCCATGAGGTACTTCTTTGTAAAAAAGAAAAAAACGAGTTAGACCTGCAGGAGGAATGTTGCCATGTTGTCAGTGTTAGTCACACTAGGAGAACACTCATTTTGCTAATCCTTTCTGACAAATCATGTGATATACTACATGATATACACTGTATTTTGTGTGCTACTTGTCCTTGATTCATATCTTAAATCAAAGGTTTTAACCAGTTCATTCTTGAGACCCTTAATACAAATAAACTAGTGTAAAAGATGGACTACTGAGGAATTTAGTAAACTAAAAGCCAGCATAGTTATTGAGCAATTAATTTGTCTATATCAGGGAGTGCTTTGTCTTCAGATTGTTAGGGTTAGGTGTGTGTTTGCTTATCTACACTGATTGATGTGTATTATTTCTGGCAGCTCATAACGTTAAAGTGACAATCATGTACCTGTAGTTTTAAGTCTGGGTCCTTTTTATTCTGTCTCAAATGGTGTCCTCATTTGCCTTTTGCTGTCAGTTTTTGTTCAATGTGCGCTTGCAGCTTGTTCTTAAATTATTCTCTTTCTGCAGCCTCAAATGGATGAGAAGATCCAGCTGGGTCCCCGGGCTCAAGTCACGTGGGTGAAGGGCAGCAGTGGAGGAGCCAAGGCCAGTGACTCAGGTAAGAAAACATGTATTAACTGATCCAAGACCACGGTGGGTCGAAACATTGCATGAGCTGGAGTTAAAAAGAAAATGGAAATAATTGTTTATCACACAGCCAAGCACATTTGATCTTGTGTCTCAGAGGCCTGTTCGTTGTAGCAAAACACTAAAAATGACTCTCAGGTAACACTAACCCCTCTGGCTGTCTCTCTCTGCCTCAGCTCAGATATCACTTGTTGACTGGTTGTTGACATCCAGATTTTGAGTTGTAACAATTGTAAACTTCATGTAATCATGGTAATTAATCATTGTAGTTCCAATACCTCTTTCACCCCAATGACCAGGATCGGATTAGGGTTATCTGACCCGTGTTCAACACTTCTTTTGTCAGTTCAAACAAAGCCAACAAAGTCTACACAGGTTGATCCCTGGTCATGGCAATTCAGATATGACCTGGGTCACAACCCAGGATAATACGTACCAATTACCCCACAGGCTGGAAATGGGTGTGTGGTTCACACGTATATATTCAATGTTGGCGCCCACTCCAGTTTGTCTGTACAGCACAGTTCTGCAGGCTGCAGGGAGGGGTTTCGGATGCTGATAGACCATCCGGCCAGCACCTCTGTTGATTCATACTGACCCCTTAAGCTTGAGCCTGAAGCTCACTAGAGATTCTTTTCTTTCCTGAATTTTGTATTGTCTTCCCCTCTTATATACTACATATACAGTGACTCAAGTGAAAAAACAAATTAACTCTAATAATCCACAATTGTTGGCCTGGATTTTCTGGTCATTCATATCTCGTATCATTTTTTTCTTTCCATTGCAGAACTATCTCGGACAGCCGGCCTCAATCGTTACTCTGCGCTGCAGTCTACGCCTTCGCCTCAACCCTCCACCCCTCCTCCACAGAACCCAGACTTTGACTCCAGGAGAACGCTGGGAAGGTAAATAACAACATCATGTTTAGAGCTCCTGCCCTTTTGAAGGGGGTATCCCTGTGCTTCTGATAGTTTTGTATCTCTCTGATACAGTAACATCCTAATTGACGTATTTGTTTGCTTTTTCTTTTCTTGTTGACTCCCAGCAGTCGAAGCAGTGCAGGGAGAGAACGCAGCGAGAAGCAGCTGATCTCTGCCCCGCCATCATCACGGCCCGGACCGTTCACCAGGGGAGGCAGTTCGAAGGAGCTGCTGGAGAATCAAACCCCCGAAGAGCCGCCGCGGAGAGACCGGGAGCGAGAGGGAGCTGAGCCGCGGAGAACCAGTGTCACAGTGGACAAAACCGAGCCAGAGCGCAGCAGAGCCAGAGAGCCTGGTGAGCCACGCAGTGCTGCACAACACTGGACATACATGAAAATAATATTTACTGTATATACTGTCTCTAGTGGCAACCACTCTTTTTCTATGATTTTTGATTTAAGCCATGAACAGGCATTAAAAAGCCTGGATATGTTTTTATAATATTATAGTTATATACCGTATGACATTATATAGTCAAATGTAAAATATAGAAATTATTGCAGATTAGCGCAATACCACAATGTTTGTGTGTGTTTTTTTAAAGTCTTGTTTTTGCCCTTATTTTCTTGTTTAATTTGAAATTACTTTACACACACACACACACACCTTTTAATGGCATCAGAACTTCATTTTAACCTCATTTACATGTACTTGTATATTGTTTTTCTTTGTCAACACAACAACTCCTGAAATCAATTCAGGAGCAACAGCAGGTTGCCATACCAGATATCAATACATTGTTCTCAAGTAGGCGTTTGGCCATAAATGCTGTTGTGTGTATTTTCTTTAGTCAGGTCATTGAATAGTTTTTTCTTAGATATGTTGTCCCTAAAAACATAAATCTGAGTCACAAATTGTACCTTTTTGAAAGCTAATTTTGCTTATAATCTGTGATTTACTATATTATATATATTATATATATATATATATATATATATATATATATATATATATATATATATATATATATATATATATATATATATATAGTAAGTTGGTGCTTATGTGGGAATCCAATCAGAGTAGACCAGACATCGATCTGTATTTTGCTCTTACCACAGACAGACACGGTTTGTTTTTTACCGTTGACAGTGAAACCTGAGCCAGGGGTCCAGACCCCCGACAGACCTGCTCTGTCTGAGGAGGAGGTAGAGAGGAAGTCCAAGTCCATCATCGACGAGTTCCTGCACATAAATGACTACAAGGTACTGAGATTCACAGGGAGATCAACAGTAGAGGCCTGTTTAGGTGCAAATGTTTTAATGCACATCAGCAAACGGATGCTTTAAAGCAGGTTAGAGAGAAATCAATGGTTGCTTCTTCTCAGATGGATCAACTTATTGTTCAAATAATTTAGTTGTCTTCACATAATTCATTATTTCAATGCCTATGTGCTTTGTTTCCATTTTTAGAAAAGAATGCACTATGTATTGGTTTCTGTAAAATACATTTAATGAAGATTCATGCATTTCTCTTTTAATTACAAGGTTCAGAACAACAGCTTGAATCTTCCCACTTTATCACTGAGCGTGCAACACTAACTAATAGAATTCAAACATACACTACCGGTCAAAAGTTTGGGGTCACTTAGAAATTTCCATTCCACTCCATTCCAGACACAATACCTGCTGAGATCAGTTGCATTGTTTTTTTAATCAGAACAGCAGTTTTCAGATTACATTATGTACTTACATAATTGCTAAAGGGTTCTCAACTGTTGTAGAAAGAAGTGGCTGAAGAAATGCTTGAAATCCATGTTTTTTGGTCTAAACGTCATACCCAAATTAAAAGTGGTACAGCTCCCATATACTTTGACACTCAGGGGTGTGCCTGATATCATTGGAAAGGTGATTGATGTGGGTGTGTTTGTGTATTTGAGAATTGTTGTATTTTGTAGTTTTTGGGCTTTTTTCTTTGCAATTTTCAAATGGAAATAAAAAAACGCACAGACATATCTGTAGAAAGAAATCATATAAAATCCATTTTTTGAGTCTTTTGGTGTCTGGATTGTTTCTGTAGTAAGCTGAGACGTGGCTAATGCCCTGTGTTGTCTGTCACCTGTCAGATGTGTTTACAGCAGTGTATTCTAATCACTTTGCAGATGTATGACTTGGACGGAAATAAAACACCTCCATTCTAGCCTCTGTAACTCTGTGTCAGTAAGGCCTAGAATCGCCCTGACACTTGTAACAAAAACTTGAGAATGTTTCCTTTCCAATGATATCAGGCATACCCCTGAGTGTCAGAGTATATGGGAGCTGTACTACTTTTAATTTGAGTATGACGTTTAGACCAAAAAACATGGATTTCAAGCATTTCTTCAGCCACTTCTTTCTACAACAGTTGAGAACCCTTTAGCAATTATGTAAGTACATAATGTAATCTGAAAACTGCTGTTCTGATTAAAAAAACAATGCAACTGATCTCAGCAGGTATTGTGTCTGGAATGGAGTGGAATGGAAATTTCTAAGTGACCCCAAACTTTTGACCGGTAGTGTATGTCGTGTTTAAGTTCCCCTTCTTTCACTAGTTCCACTCAGTCTTGATCATATTTCTTTGTTTTCTGCAGGAGGCTGTTCAGTGTGTGGACGAGCTGGACTTGGGCTCTCAGCTGCACGTCTTTGTGCGTGTCGGGGTGGAGTCGACCCTGGAGCGCAGTCAGATAACCCGGGACCACATGGGCCAGCTCTTCTTCCAGCTGCTGCAGCAGAACATCCTATCCAGACCCCACTTCCTAAAAGGGTCAGTTTACCTCCTTTATAATGCACTCAGCCTAATAACCAAGCCGTTTTATATGGACAAGGAACTAATTGTTACCTTTTGAATGGTTAGTCTTTTTTTTTTAATGCGTGCCTGCTTTTAGTTATTGTGACTGCTGTGTTCCCATAAAATGGGAATATTGATTGAAATACATTTTCTTGTTCCAAAATGTCCTCTTCTAATGAGTTTGTGGTTTATTGGGATCCCCATGAATTGTTGCGGTGCTATCCACAGATCTACCTAAAATATCATTGTAAAGTTCTCCAGAGTTTCTGACTCTCATACTTCATTTTTTTCCTATTTTAATATTACCTTGTGTTATGTTTCCGGTTCATTTTAGTTTCTTGGTGTCTCACTGTCCAGTATGACTTACAGTCAGCTGCATCACTAGTCTTCATTGCCACCTTTTTGGTTTTCATTCCCTCTCAGCGATAAAGGCTTTCTGTTTAACTGCAAATATTCTTACGGCCAAATGCTTATCAGCCACCCTTTAACTTATTTCAAGCATCTCTCCTAATGTATCCATTGTTACAAACTTCTCACCTTGTATCTTGTTTTTTGTGTTGTTGTTGCTCCTGCGACCATGCATCACTCGATCCGAAAGATTGTCAGACCTGCTTAGGCCTTTGTTGACAGTTTACCACTTTGATTGTCTGTTAAATGTGAAACTAAAGATGCATAGAAAAACTGGAAATTGGTAATCTCCTAGCTGTTCTGATTTTGGGATCAAACAAAGTGCATGCAACCTCATGTATTTGTAGTTGTAAAGAACAATCAAATGTAGATTAATTTAGCCAAGTTGAAATTGTCCAGCTAATATTATCATATAGAATATTTTAAAAATCTGTAATTTTGAAACCAAAATTTCAAAATGTCTAAATCATGTTGTGGTGTTATCCCAAAAAAAAAATGGCGTACTTACCGAGTAAACGTGGAGGAAACTCAAAAAGGAAAACTTGCAATGACGTTGGGTAGAAGTAGAAAAGAATTGGCAAAGATCAAACAATTGAATTATTATTTTTCTTGTTTGTGGGATTTTATGGTTCATGATCGACATAATGAAAACTTAATTTGGGTGTAAACCTATATTTTGTTGGTGCTTAAATATAGTAACTCATGTATTTGAGCAGCTTTGTGTTTTATACGTGTTTGTACTTGTATGAGTCTGGTTGTCACCTTCTAGACCACAGGAACAATAATACAATAGTTTTAACTTGCTTCCAAACCACCACTGTGTCTTGTTGTCTCAGGTTTGCAGACACGCTGGAACAAGCGGATGACATGGCCATCGACATTCCCCACATCTGGCTGTACCTGGCCGAGCTGCTCAGCCCGGTACTGAAGGAAGGCGGCTTCTCTATGAGAGAGCTCTTTAGGTACGGAGGTCATTCACATGATACTCAAGGAGAAAATATGCAAAAATGAAGTCAAATTTGGTTTACTAGGGCTGCACAATTAAAAGTATTATTTGTTAAAGGCAAAATATGTGTCAAACCATTCTGAATTAGGTATTGTGGTGCTGCAGACACGTTCAGTAAATCGTATCCTACAGACTGTTTGGTACAGATCCTCTCAAAAATCACACTATATAATCATTACATTTTTTTATGTTAATACTTTTCAATGAAAATGAGAATAACGATACAAAAATGACCATTCCCTCCAATATCAGTCAAAATAATCGCAATTAGATATTTTCCTCATATCGTGCAGCCCTGGTGTGTTCTCAGGGAAAAATAAGCCAGCTTGTGGCCAACTGTCTTGTATGGGCTTTGTGTGTGCTCCTTTTTGTTTACCACCACAATACACCATTTTGATCAATATTTTCCCTGAAGAACAAAATTAAATGGTGGTTGTCCTTTGGGCCACATTTTTCTAGTTTGGATTCTCTTCCCTGTACTAATTTCCAAGATTAATTTCAGACATTTTAATATACTGTGCTTAGAGACATTTTAGGACATTGTCTCAAGTGTCCTATTGTTATGGCAGACTTGCATTTAATTTGTGTCGTCTCCAATTGTTCACAGTGAATTAAGCAAACCTTTGCTTCCTGTGGGAAGAGCTGGGATCTTAATTTCTGAAGTACTGCACATACTATGCAAACAAATGGTAAGCACCACTGAAATCTTCACTTGTTTAATTATGTTACCTGCTCATTCTAAAGCCAGTGGACTATAATCAATTGGTCCATTGTAGTTAGGGGTGTACATAGTTAATAGTTCCATTAAATGTCTATCAAGGTTAAAGATTGATTATGTTGTAATATTTTGGTCAAATGGCTTTTGAATGTGAGAGTATGGACAAAAAATGGTTGCACTACAATGGATTTGATTGTTTAATACATTAGTCAAATCATTGGCCTGGTTGTTTTGACTTGGAGCTCATTTGGCTTTTCCTGGAAACCAGACAGAAAGAAATAAGATATTTCAGAGAAGAGAGGTGCAATGTTGTCTCTTCTTGTCTCCACAGAGCCATAGGACTGTGGGTTCTTTGTGGAGGGAATCTGGCCTCAACTGGACTGACTTCCTGCCAGAGGGAGAGGATGTCCAGGCTTTCATCTCACAACAGGTTGGTAATAAAGGTCTCAAGAATTATCAAAATGATAGGAAGACTCAGTCACTATCCATTGGCTTTTTTTTTATTCTTATGTAACACAAGAAGTTCACAAAGAGCACATTTTACTCCCACCCCCTAGTCTTTTTTTTATTTCATCATCTCTCTCTCACTTCCCCATCATATCGATGTCCTCTCGTCTTGATACAAACAGAAACTCCAGTTTGTTCTGTTGGGCGACTCCAGTCCTGAGGCGTCTCTGTCCAAAAAGATGTTGTCTCCTGAGAAGCTGAGCCAGCAGCTGGAGAGACTTCTCCTGGAGGACATGGCCAGCGACGAGCAGATCTTTGACTGGGTAGAGGTATGACAAGTGACACATGTATGCACACATTTCTCAGAGGAAAAAAAAAGCCATCAAACTCTGCAAGCTAGTGGCTCAAAATCAGGGCAGTCTGTTATTTATGACTTGTAGAACTGTGGCACAGCTCAGTTTAATTTGCAGCCTGTAATCCGCAGAAATATATTTATAGTTTTTTTGTATTCTTATTAAAAGGTGTTTGCTGTTCTTTTCTAGCATAACTGCAGAGCTGTGTTGAGCCATGTGTGTTTTGTCCTCCTGCACAATTTCCCAGGCAAACCTGGATGAATCTCAGATGAGCTCGTCTCCCTTCCTGAGGGCTTTGATGACAGCTGTGTGTAAGGCAGCAGTGAAAGGTAAGCACTCCACCACCTGGAGGAGAAACTCGTCTATTCTGCTAAAATCGCACCGCTGATTGCACCATTTCCTCTGCCGAACTCTGAGCGAAGCGGCTCAGATTGCACTCACTCTGCCTCCTGCTTTACCCAACAGATGATAACACCAACTGTCGAGTGGACACGGCCATCATCCAGAGGAGATTGCCTGTATTACTCAAGTACCTTAACTCAGACACTGAGCGACAGCTGCAAGCACTTTATGCACTTCAGGCGCTGATCGTCGCCCTCGATCAGCCTCCGAGTAAGTGCTGCATCTTAGTTTACTCCTCTCACCTCCTCCTAATGAAACTATAAGATTTATGTTTCCTTTACACAGAGAAGATTGAATTGTGTGTGTGCACCATGTTGTTAGCAATATTATTGTAGACAATCTAGTCTCCCCACAAGGTCCATTTAGCAGCTGCTCTGAAGCTATCGATCATGTCACATAATCTTTATCAGCAGATGGAGTTTCCCAGTTGTAGTGTGGCCAATTGTAAATGCTCAAATTTACATTTTCTCATCCATGTTGGTTTAAAAATTCTGATAATTCTAATTATTTTTTCCATTTTCTTTCAACAACATTATAAAAGATGCATTTCTAATTATTTGGCAGATTAGATTCAATTAATTATTGACCTTGGAGTAGTTCATACACTTTAAGCCAGCGAATTTTATGATAGTTTCCACATTGCTGTGGAGTTTTGGGCACTTTGAGCACCACAAGCTGACTGCCATCCATAGGTTTTATAAAGAGAATGACGGCGCGTCTCCACTTCATCCCACCGTACAAAAGTGAAGCCAAAATAACTCGGAGACAGGCGCCACCATCTTGTAATTTTGGAGCCATAGTCTGCGCAGTAGTGTTCTGGCAGTGGAGCTGCGGTATCAAAGTCCCGCCCATGCACCCTCCCAACCAAAAGTCAATCACAGCTGTCAATCATCACATATCACCCCATTTTTATAGCTTCAAATAACTAATAAAAAACAAATGTATCAGAAAATGAACACTTGAACAAGCGTCAATGTGATAAGAACTAAAATGACAGAAACCATCTTTGGGAAATGTATGTTTGACGTGTACATTGATTTCCTTAGTTTGGCCCTTGTCCCGTCCACTAATATGGAGGGGTGTGAGATTTATGACCTATACTGCAGCCAGCCACCAGGCTTCACTTTTACAGTCTATCTTTGCTATGCATCTACACCTGGTGCCATCTAGTTCCGTTATATAGAAGAGAAGGCAGACAATCTAGATCAATAAATAGCACAACAGGTAAGAAGAAACATGTATTTTGGATTTGGGGGTGAAGTGTTCCTTTTAAAGTATGAAAGACATGTAATTTGGAAGCCATATTACAAAAACATACTAAAATAATGAATAATTACAGGAAAAAAACAAAACAATGGGAATGTACTTCTTTTGAAGCTCTCCGATGTAAAACAGTTGTCCACACCTCCTCCCAGAGGGCATTTCCTCAAAGAGGGTGGGGCATCTTCACCCCCATGATGCCTCCACTGGAACCTTTGAATTAGCTGGAGTACACATGGCCCAGGGAGTTACTATAGCAGCTCCGAAAGTTGCGTTTCCTTAGATGACCGATGTGTCTTTGCCTTGCAGATCTTCTCCGGATGTTCTTTGACTGTCTGTATGATGAGGACGTCATCTCGGAGGATGCTTTCTACAGGTGGGAGACGAGCAAAGACGCTGCCGAGCAGCAGGGTAAGGGTGTAGCCCTTAAGTCTGTTACGGCCTTCTTCACCTGGCTGCGGGAGGCGGAGGAGGAGTCGGAAGATAATTGACGAGGGAGACACCCGGGGGACACGGCGTAGTAGAACTGCATCCTTACAGCAGAACACACATTCAAAATGGGTGTATGGGCAGGACGACATGTTTTACGGCTGGAATTTTTTTCTGCGGTACGGTTCTGAAACATGCCGCCATTTTCAGTTTGGATTCCAACGGCGGAAGCACTAAATACCTGTATTATACATAGAAAATATTTTTGTTTTAAATTTTAACTTACTTTTGTTTTGTTACTTTTTAAGAAGAGACTTAAAAGATGCATAGGTTCTGGACTCTTTAATTTATTATTTTTTTAAGGACTGCAAATATGAAACTTATTTAACATTTGCAGATGCTCACAAATGAAAACAACAACAGAAATAACAATATAATTAATTATAATAACAAAATAATAATTGTAAAAAAAAAAAAAAAATAGCCTCCCTGGATTCCACACTGTTTGGTTTAAAACAGGGTGAAACAAAATTATTTTGGGATGAAGGGGAAGCAGAGATAAGAAGACGTGGATGCACAGAAACTATTAACGTTGTCCGTGTTGAGGTCAAAGGTTATCTCCTAATAACCAGGAAGTGTTTCTCTCAGCCTTGGCTTGCTCTACGTTGATATGTACAGATGCCTCATGAGAGGTAGAGGTATGCATTCAAGAAGGGATGCAAGTCAGTCCACAGGACAAACCGGATCCATTCAAATGAAACAAGCAAAAATGCAACATCAAAAAGCAAATGGCCAGGTTCACTGAACATGAAATGCTTGTAATTCTTCAGACCTACAGAGCAGATTAAAGCTTGTAAATACATTAAAGACAAAAAAGGTATTTAAAAAAAAAAAGAATGCTGATTGTCATGATTTGTTCTTTTGATGGTTGTTGTTTGTAGATGTGGGTTGCCAGATTTGTTTCTTTTTGTGTGTGTGTGTGTGTGTGTGTGTGTGTGTGTGTGTGTGTGTGTGTGTGTGTGTGTGTGTGTGTGTGTGTGTGTGTGTGTGTGTGTGTGTGTGTGTGTGTGTGTGTGTGTGTGTGTGTGTGTGTGTGTGTGTGTGTGTGTGTGTGTTTGAGTGTTCCCATTTTGGACAACGTCTTGGCATCCTCAGAAGAAGAGCTGTATGACATCCCAGGAAGAGCAGCTGGAGTCACTATGAGCCACTCGTTCTGCTGAGCCATTAAAGCATCAACATTTGTTATAAAATAACTCTAAAGTTGTGCCTTGGCTTTGAAATAGCTGCAGCAGTTCATTTCTTGCTTGTATTCGACCACACTTTTTATATTTTTTGTGTATAGATCCAATTGAGATGTATTTCATTGTGGTCAATTGGTTGCAATTCACTTGCTTTGGGATCACCTAAAGCATTTTGGCCACCCATTGTGAACATGGAGACTTGAGCTGACACGATTAGTCGATTGACAGACAATTTTAGCTTCTTAATAGGGAGTATTTGCTGCTATCCTGTCTTAAACCCAAAGATACAATGACATATGTCATTGTATCTTTGGGTTTAAGACTGCTACGACAAAATAAGCAATTTGAAGAAGTAAAATTAGGAAATTGTGATGTAGACCAAACTAATAATCATTAATTGAGAAAATAATGGGCATATTAAATTGACATGAAAATAAGTATTAGTATTGATACTGCGTGAATGTGATTAAGAGCACAAGTATTTGATAAGTGACCATTTTTTGTGTATTTTAATTTCTTTACCTTTTCCAGAAAGCTAAAATGTTTGTGATGTCTTCTGTCTATATTTTACGCTTAGTGTGTAACGTTAACTAATAATGTTACTGAATAAGAGAAGTTGCGTTCCTCTTCATTTAACCTTTGTTGGCATTGGACAACTACAACTCCCATGAATTTTCCAGAGACACATTTTAAAAACATGATCAGAGCTGTAGGCCTAGTTTTTGAATGCTTGTACGATAAGAATGGATTTCTGACTGTTAGGTTAACGATGTGTTTAGATTGTATTGGCCTGTACGCTAGAAGACATCACGTTATCTCAAAATATGGACATAAAACCTCAACGTCATGCTTGAGCTTTTTTACATGGAGGCATTGTAGTTGTGTCGGCGGCCATGACAGTGGGAATCCTACGACGTGCTGTGACGCTGCAACGTGACCAACGGTCGTAATGGGGCGGGGCTCGTAAACAGAGAAATCTAAATAAAGAAAGGATCGTGCAGAAATTTACTCCAAAGTATCTCACTTTTTCTCCACAAGTAACAGGTAAGTTCGATTTGCAGTATGATAAGTTATTAGCTCAGTGTGAAGTTGCACTGATGCGATACTGGAAATACGTAGGCCGGTGGTTTTTACTCCATGCAACTGAAATGAATTTTATCTGCCTTGTGCGACGCCATCACTGTGTGTGTAAACCAATGGACAAAATGGCGAAATCCCCGAAATTTTCTGGCAACTCATCTTCTGGCTCGTGTGAAAATGATGGAAATGTATTGGCGAAGACTGGCGGATAATCCAGAGAGCGGTGCAGCGCCTTGAAAGTGGTTGCGTCTCTTTTTTTTTCTTTCTTTTTTTGGAAACACAAGCGCACCTTTTTTCTTGTGTTTAGATAATGGGCCTCAATGAATGAAGTGGGTTTGACACGGTCACCGTGTTCCACCGCGCACGTACACATAATGGGGCCTCAAGCCAGTGGTGTGTGCTAATGTGCGTTCCTGGTGTTCGGATACGTGTTCATTATTTTCCTCATCCAGGTAAATCTCGTGTGATGCCGATACGCCGAGCAGCAGCGACTCCAACCCCGGAGAAGGCCCCCTCCGCTGCAGCAGAGAAAGGTGAGGCTGGGGTCGTCCATCTCGGGAACTTAAGACCCAGAGAAAGCGCCGATATCACGGACACAGATTGAACTGGTCTCAGCGCTCATTACAGACACACACTAGTCTTCGGGCTGTGTGTGTGGGAATGCAAAGTTTGTTTTACAACCTTTCATCACGCAAACAAGTCTCTAGAACTGATAATTAAAACAATCAGATGTTACAATCATGTTGGTGCTTACATGCACCAACATGATTGGGGAGAAAGTAGGAACAGTCATTCTGAATATTGCATCAAGCCCCTTAAGCCATTAGCCCAATGTGTTGACATAAAAATCCCAAACATTGATATTTAGTAATGCTAGAGTAGATGCTTAATTACATCAGATATGGCCAATCAGCAGTCATAAGGCCAAATAGTCCTCCAAAGTATGGAAATCAGCCCAAAACAAGGCTTAATTACATGCTGGAAAGGTGTAACAATCCTGCACAACTGCAGCAGTACCATCACTCTTTAGTCCATATGTTTTTAAGAGAAAATACAGCAACATAAACATGCTGTTGTCACAGTCTGTTGCATGTTGTACCCTCTGTCTATCCCATGTTTCCTTTCCATCTCTACATCAGTGTCCTGACTAGGGCAGGGCGATATATCGATATTATATCGATATATCGTGATATGAGACTAGATATCGTCTTAGATTTTGGATATCGTAGTATCGTGATATGACATAAGTGTCTTTTCCTGGTTTTAAAGGCTTCATTACAGTGAAGTGATGTAACAGACTGTTCTAGCTGTTCTATTATTTATGATTATTTATCTAAAATCTAAGTGTGAAGATATTTTGCGAGAGCACCAACTGTCAACTCTAGAATATATCGCCGCAATATCAATATCAAGGTATTTGGTCAAGAATATTATATCTGATTTTCTCTATATCGCCCAGCCCTATATTAGAAAATATGGGACGTAGAAATAAGCGCTGAAAATGTGTAGAAGAAAAATTTAGCAATTTAAAACGTTGGAAAAAAACTAAAACAAACCTTATGGAGCTTTGATTTCATACAAGGTACTCCTGTTGTTATACAGTATTTATGTTTACATTTTATTGTTATTTGAACAGCTGAGCATTGAACCAGGTGAAGAAACCTGTTTATTATTTATTCATCTGATTTTGCAACTGTTCACTGAAATAGCCGGTTTCTATGAAACTACTTGTGACATGTCATATTTGACTTTGACTGAACATTTGCTCTCACTTTGCGGAAAAAATATCGGGATATACATCGTATATCGATATTCAGCCAAAATATATCGGGATATGACTTTTGGTCCATATCGCCCAGCACTAGTCCTGACCCAAAATGGGTTGCAAACCTTTATTTGTGGGTACTAACATTATTTCCCAACATGTATTTTGCAGTTCATAATGCTCCTGCTGTGGCTGTCTTGATAAATTGCTTACATTGTGACTTTTTTTTTTTTTTCTCTAATGATTTCCCAAAGCAGAACAAAGAAAATGGAAAACTACAAAAGACAATGTTTCCAAAGTAGAATAGTCAGTCAACTACAAAAAAAAAATTGTTATATAGATTTTTCAGCGTTACCGCATATATTGTTTTGCTCTTAATTTAAATGGTTTCATCCTCACAGAGCCTGAAGCGTCCTCAGAGGAGTCGCCCTCCGCTGACGAAGAGCCGGCCGCATCTTCAGCCACGGCAGCCGACGGCGAGGAGGGCGAGGCCACGGTCGACACGGAGCCCACAGAGAACGGAGAGAAGGCCGACGAAGTGGCGGCGGAGAAGGACGGAGAAGGGACCGGGAAGAAAGAGTGAGTTTCACCAGAGAGCTAGTGTGCAACGCTGAACACTGCGATATTTCACTTTGATAGCACTTTTATCTGTTTATATTATCCTTGCCTCTGCTGGATAACAGCAGACTGCTCCTCTTATGGTTGCAGTGTTGCATTTCCAAAGGATGTGACCTGTCACAGCCACATTCACATATCAGACAAATGTCTCGGCCCCTTTGTCCGTCAGTCTTGGAGGAGTCCAGGAGGAGAGGACGGAAGCGTCATGCAAGTCTGACGATTTGTCTACATTTGTCAGTCTACATCTGAAAGCTCAAAGAAGGGGCAGCATTATCTACTGCAGGCTACATACATTCAGAATAATGCATGACTTATACATGCAGAATCATCAGAATTTTTGCCCACTTATTAAATAATAAATTAAGCAAAATATGTTCCGAATGTTTAAAAAAAAAAAAAAAAAAAAAAACTGCAGTTTTTCTGTAGGTGATCAAATTGTACATTTCTAAAGCCTCATGGACCAAGTGGTCTTCATGAAAAAGTAATGACCTTTTGTTTTGACCATTCCTCAAAATTATGTACTCAGATGTTCTAAGAAAACAAGTGAAAAAAAATCCTCATTTAGCTTTTGACCTTTCTTTAAAATTATGTACTCATTCTAAGAAAACAAGTGAAAAATCCTCATATTTAGCTATATGTGATGAGGTATTAGTGACATTTAACCTGGCTTCCCACGTTAATAACTCATAATTTCTCCTCCCTTTCTTCTCCCAGACCTGGAGACAAAGCAAACATTCCCCTTTCTGCACGTAGTACACTAGCATAGCACTTCAGGTAGGGCCCAATTGCCATGGTGATCATTTAAGACAGATGTTCTCAAACTTCATTCTGTCTCTCCCGTCGGTGACAAATGGACAAAGTGACAAATGCAAGGACTGCGCGGCTGGACAGTGTGCAACACACTGCTATGTTCTCCTACTAAGGTGAGGATGTGATAAAGATAAGGGTGGTAACAATCACGGTGAAATATCGCTTCTAAAGAAACGAACCCCTTCACTGAACTTGTTTTGCTCCTCTTTTTTTTTTTTTTTTTTTTTTTTTTTTTTTTTTTTTTTTTTTTTTTTGGTGGCAGGTTGAAGGACGGCTACAAGTATGAGCGAGCCAAAGTCAAGAAGGTGAAAAGGACGATTCCCGTGTGGGCTAGCATCGCTGCCAGCAAAAAGCTTCCTGTCACCAACTTTGCAGGCACTCAGAACAAAGTGGATAACATCCTCATCGAAGCTATTACGGTGTGTACAAGCACTGTACATCCATTATACATCAATGCAGTCGGTTACTTGTTTTTTTTCTTCTTCCTTTTTTGTTTTAAAAAGAAGAAAAATCTGTAATGTTTTTGTCCACTCTCCTTACAGTCTTGTAATGACAAGTCTGGGGTTTCATACCAGTCCGTCATGAAATATATTCTGAAAAAATACCCGGGGATGGAGCTCGACAAGAAGAAGTTTCTCATCAAGAAGGCAATGAAGAAACATTTGGAGAAGGGCACCATCAAACAGGTACGGAATGGTAATTTACGGGGAGAACATCTTTATTGTTTCATACGTCTCCCATGCAAAGAATATGCATAGGAGCATTGTCTTAAATCGGTGTGAAGAAACGTACATTTTCAACATAGACCTTATCAAATGTGTGTACTGTATTTCCTGGGACATAAATAAATAAAACTGGTTTGGCTGGTGTTATTGAAATGAAAATGCGGCCTTACACTGTGTTTACCTTCATTAAGTTGCCTGAAAACGCCACTAGGCTGCTACAGTATAACTAGTGGTGTAACGGACCGTAGTTGATCTGTATGGATTCTCGCGGTAAAGACTCTTCACACCGAATTTTTTTTTAAGGGTTCTGTTATTCTACAGTATTGAGGAGGGGGAAAAACGAAACTCTGAATCCCAAAATTAGAAACAGATTACCTACCCAACAAACGACTAGTCGAATATTGGAGTCCAGTCCTACTAGAGACTAGCGTCCCATGCACAGCACTTCAACCTTAGCAGAAATCCAAAGCTTTACACGTGTTAGCGAATGGTATATCTTACAGATGTTCATTAAAATGTCTGTCGCCGGTTTGCTCACTGTTGTTTTTTATTTTGTATCCGTCTCACACAGCTAAAGGGTAAAGGCCTTTCAGGAACATTCGCCATTGGGAAGCAGCCCACCTCGTCTAAGGTACGTTGCAACCGAGCTCGGAAGTAAAGTGATGTGCAATAGTTACGTACCAGACTATTTCCTGGCAGGGAGCTGCAGCGTCCTGGATTCTCTGCTGGCTGCCGGGCATGAGCTACAGTAATTGTTGTGTTGTTTATACTTTTATAGGTTTGTGTACAGATTAAATGAATGAGGGAGAACGTGTTCATTAGCTTTACAGGTGCTGGGTATTTGTTACTGTTGGACAGAGCCCTGTTTCCAGTGATATTGATCTCGCTCTTGTCTTAAAGTGCTCATATTATGCTTTTTGGCTTTTTCCCTTTCCTTTATTATGTTATATAATAACCACCCCAAAGGGACTTACCATCTCCAACAGAAAACACTGTTCACAAACTGCTCCAAACAGCTCTATTGTAGTCCAGCCTTTACTTCAGAGACAAACGTGGTCACTTTGGAACACACGTTATAATGCTAGCCTAGCTGCTAGCGTGGCACGCCCTCCTACTCTGCAACTGACAAGCTAGCCGTACTTACTGCGCACGTGTGACTCCCTACAAAGATGGGTCAGAAGTGAGATGCCTCACTCTGCAGCTAAAACAGAGAGCTCAACACACAGGGTGAAAAGAGGAGCTGCAGCAATGTGTAGGACAACAAAAATATGGTGTTTTCTGAAAATTAAACCATGTAAACCTATTCTGGTACAACCTCTAAATACAATTATGAACATGAGCGTAATATAAGCACTTTAACTCTCGGCAAGAAAGCACATCAGTGTATTTCCCAAAATGTAAGTCATGAGTAAAGTTTGGGCTGCAATGTTTATTCATTAATGTCCAATGTGATCTGTAGGGCAGAGGTTGCGCTCCTCAGCGGAATACCTTTTTTTTTCGGAGATCACAGTATCTCGTAGATCTAATCCTTACGTTAATGACGACGTGTCAACGGTTTCCTTTTTTTTTTTTTTTTTTCTATGACACTGGGATGTGTTTGGTTGTAATCGTCATGTCTGTATATGGATGGTGTTTTAGAAAGCTGCTCAGAAGACTGAGTCTCTGGGAGATGCTCTTCCTCTCATCATCACTCGGCTCTGTGAGCCCAAAGAGGCCTCCTACAACCTGATCAAGAAATACCTGGAGCAGCACTTCCCCGACTTCGACATCGAGAACAGGTACAGAGCACGGTTTTACTGTTGAACGTTGTTTTATGTAACTTTGCTCCAACTAACAATTATTTTCTAGCATTGGGTACCGAAACCCGGTTTCACTATGGAACTGGTTCCTACGCAACTGGTAAGAATCGGACCGGATTAGAACGCACATTTCGGTTCCTCATTCTGGCGAGGTCAGTGACTGGAGTCTGTTCGGTGTGTCCCGTGCCGTCGTCAGTCTGGGGGACTGTCGGAGACAGGGCAGTCGGGACTCACCCAGAAATGGCGAGCGGAATGAGCGTGACTAGAGTCTCTCAAAATCTGACGAAAATCTTCTAAATTGACCTTTGTTGAGCTGAAATGAAGACAGATTCAGCAGCTGCATGGCCTATTTCTCGCTTAAAATGTTTTCAGAAACACGTTTCAGTGAACTATCTTAGTACAATATGAGATCGTATTCTGAACGGCCGCCATGACAGTCTGGCTTTGAATTTCCGGAGAAAACAAACCCATGTGACGCGTTCGTCCAATCAGCTGCCGGTTTTCATTTCTTGGGCAACAATACAGAGTAGCGCCGCCTGCTGCTATGGAGACGTATTACGTTTCTCAAGTCGGTGTCGCCTCAGTGTGTTCCGAGGCAGTTTTTTGGACCTCGGGGACGCGACTGATCATTTCCACTGGCTTTTCTGCCGAGGGTCGGCCTTCTGGTTGGTGTGTAACCACTTTTAATGTGTCGACTGAAATATACGTCCGAAACGGACGTAAAACTATCGCACTTTCTCTGTAGTCTACTGTAAATATAGGCTACTTTTAAAATGGTATATTTTCCCTCTGGGCTCACCAAAACGGACGTAAAAGCATATTAACCATTCACTGCACGAGATTGCTAGTAAACCTATTACGGTACATCTTTGATGTCATTTAAAAAAATGTTCAAGAATCTGTTTCAGAATCATTTTAAAAAATACCCAACGCTATCATTTTCATTGTTGATTCTTCAGTTATTTTTTATTTATTTTAACAAGTCTTTGAAGTTTCCAGTTTTAATCGGACCAACGCTTAAAAAAAAAAAAAAAAAAAAAAAAAAAGCTTCTAAAAGTTGTCCTGCAAATTCCACCCCACAGGTTCCTGTACTTTCATAAAGTACTACCCCCAGGCAGGTACTTTTGGGGGGTAAAATGTCCTCGGAACTTAATTTAGACACACGTCCCTGTGGTCGAAACACAATGAGTTCCTCAATAAGGTTGCTAGTCCCTGGGGAAATGTCCTACTGTCCAAAAGGGGCTATTGATGCTCACAAGTTCCACGCTTAAATGTAAAACGAAACGACAACATAAAAAAAAAAGGGTAAAAACTGCAATAATAAGATGATTTTTCAGGAATTGCCTTCAAAGATACACAGCCACGCTGGATTTTAGTGGCTCAGTAACCTAAAGAAAAGGGCTGTGTGTAAGTGTATTTAATAGCTTGGATTATTCAGTATACTAATGATTTACTGACTCTGGTTGGTCCTCAGGCCGGACGTCCTGAAGACAGCCCTGGTGAAGGCCGTGGAGAAAGGACAACTGGAGCAAATCACTGGGAAAGGAGCCAGAGGGACTTTCCAGGTAAAGCTTTTTATTAATTTGTGTCCCAAAATGAGTTGCATCTGTCTTTTTTTTTTTTTTTTTTTTTTTTTTTTAAATGACTCATGGCACATTAACTAAAGGTGTTGAAATGAATCAAATAATCGATGCATCGAATCGTGGACATGGACGATGCTGCATCGATAATCGGCAGGCTCATAATCAATTATTTCTGTTTACAATTTAATGTAGGCCTAACAACATTTCTGTTTACATATTCTGTTATGTTTTGCACATTCAGGAAGTGCCATGTGCTCAGTGCTGTAGTTTTATGTATCCAATTTATTTAGTATTAGAGCACTGCAGAATGTTTTGAATGAAGCTTGAAAAGCTATGAATTAAATATCCTACATGGCTTTAATAGAAAAATGTATTTGATGCATCGAGATATCGAATCGGGAGATCAGTGAAGATTCACACCTCTAACATAAACTGGACGATGTGGTGTTTTTCATGAGCACCAATGGCTTATGTCACAAGTTCTCCTCTCACTCAATATTATCTGTTCATTTTTAATCATTAAACAGTTAAAAACAAGTCAAAAACCACCCACAGTGAACCACAGGATCGGCTCTGATTCCAGGCCTGATGGAGCTCTACAGTGCCAGTCAGTCTGCTAATAATCCAATACTTCTGTTGGTCTATAAAGCACTAAACGGGTTAGGGCCGAAATAAATGTTTGATCTGCTGCTAAGCTATGAACCACCCGGACATCTCAGGTCGTCTGGGACACGTCCGCTTTCTGTCTCCAGAGTCAGAACTAAACGGGGGAGCAGTGGTCTGTTTTTAATGCTCTACGTATCTGGGACAACCTCCCAGAAAACTGTAGGTCTGCCGCAACTCTGTTCTTTTAAATCAAGGCTGAAGACCTTTCTTTTTGATGTTTCCTTATTTTAAATAATTGTTCATTTCTTAATACTGCACTGCAACATTTGTGTTCATGTGTGAATTGTGTATCTTGACCCTTTGCATGTGTGTGGGTGGTTTTTAACTGCTCTTCAATGTTTTACATAAAGCATTTTGAATTGCCCTGTTGCTGAAATGTGCTATACAAATAAAGCTGCCTTGCCTTGCCAGCTTGGGCATCATTGTATTATACTATTTCATTAGAATTTTAGATATTGCGAGATAAAGATATTGCCAAGTAATAATCCCTCTAGAACATTAAAGCTATGGGAAATAAAAGTATCTGTCAAGTGCCAGTAAACAATGTGATGATTGTCTTACTGCAATAAGGACCTAAAATCCTAAAAATGTTTCTATCCAACTGTCACAGCTGAAGCGTACCGGTAACCAGGTCCTGCTGAAGGGCAGCACCTTGGAGGACGCCATCACAGCCGCCATCACAGCCATGAACGAACCTAAAACCTGCAGCACCACCACTTTACGCAAACACCTAGTGGACGCAAACAAGGATATAAAGGAGTACCAATTAGGTAAGGCTCTCTCGCCGATACGGTCTGTCTTAACAGGACTGCTGCTGACTTCTGACTGCTAATTTCTAATTTAGTAAAGTATTTTCAAATGAAGAGGTTTCCAGTTGAAAAAGCACATTGGATTTACTCAAAATGATCACTCCAAAATCAAGATCGTCTGCAATTTTGTTCTCCGCGTTGAGTACAACGGATTCCAGTAGCGACCAGTTTTCGCACAAAAGGAACGTAAATTGAAACACACCCACTCCAGCACCATGCTCCTCTTCTCTGCTGCCCGTCCATAGTGTCACTATGTTGCCCAAGTGCGTAGTTTGGCCCATATCTGGCCAAATACCCCCCACACTATTGACTAATCACAGGCGCTATCCTCTGCAGAGAATTACACAAACTCTTGCTCCCACGTTTCGAGCCTACAAGAGGTTGGATACTCAAAATCTAGATTTTCGGGGTGGAGTGTCACTTTAGGGACTCGTGTGCTTTCATTTTCATTTTGTAATGTGAAATCTAATCCCACTGTGATCATTTTGTGCATCCAAAATGTTGTCACTGAAAAAGGGAACTCTTTTCTTTCTTTAGTGGCCAATCTGAGGAGGACCCTGACAAAGTGTAAAGTACTCGGCTGGATGGAGCAGATCACCGGCCACGGCTTCACAGGGACCTACCAGCTCTCGTTCCCTTTCTACCCGAGGTACGTCAACTACATTTCCATTGTTAAAGCAACGCTATGTAACTTTTCCCGCTTCGGTCCCCCTACAGGTTGTCTCATTGGAACTACAGCTTGCGCTAAAAGTTACATAGTGCTGCTTTAAAACGCTTAATACTCAAATGGAAGTAATAATTTAAAGAAAGGGTCTCCAACTCTTGTTTCTTTAGCGAATGTGCTTTCTACTGTAGTTTGACAAAGTGTAAATGTTTTTGTTTATCAGTTTGAAGCCAGGCTGGTTACTTAGCTTGCTTTGTACACAAAATTCACAACATTTAAAAAATTAACTCAAATCACAAAAGAAACCCAGCAAGAGGAACTAGCACAGTTGATGTACTTGTCTTTGTATGCTGTCCTAGATCACTTTATTTTTCTCTTTAGCCCTACCATCCTGTACCCAGACAAGTTCAACAAGCCTCCGCAGAAAACCACTCCGCGGAGGCGGACGGTTGAATCTTCTGACGAGGAAGAGTCCGAAGAGGAGGAAGAGTCTGAGGATGAAGCTCCCTCTCGGAAGAGGTGGGTGTATTAAAAAAAAAAAAAAAAAAAAAAATGGTGTGTGTGTCTGTGTGAGATTAGCTTCGGAGTGAGTACCGACTCTAGAGTCATAGTGAGAGTAGTCTATATCCTTGACGTTCCACTTCCGGGATTTCTCCAGTGCCGCAGGAAATTCCACCAGATGCATGCATTTTCCATCACCTCCCGCTTTCTTTGTGTTGTAATTTTAAACTCTGGTTGGTTTCTGAGGACTATGGTTAACTGCTCCTCAGATCTCTGCAGGGTAAATCCAGACAGCTAGCTAGACTATCTGTCCAATCTGAGTTTTCTCTCGCAAAACTATTTTGCAGCAGCTACATACAGAGCTTAGCCCCGCTCATGACGATTGTGATTGGTTTAAAGAAATGCCAATAAACCAGAGCACGTTCTCCCATCCCAGAATGCTGTGTGGACTAGCCAGACTCCGCTCCGCAGCGTGTGGATGGTCTGGAAAAGCGAGACTATAGTGAGAGAAACAAAGTGTCTCCCCTGTGCTTCCTGAACACAGTGAGAAATCTGTAGCAGGAAATCCTTGATTTCGTGTTTTTTGTTTTGTTTTTTTAATGGAAAAGGACAACCAGGAAATGAATAGTGGGAAATGCAACACTACCAAGCCAGGCCGAGCGACGTGTAGTTACATCTTTTGAGAGGTGCAGATCAGGCTACGGCGTATGTCCGTGTCTGCACGTACTTGCTCTCGCAGAAGTATAAATCACCCTTATAGGTCCCACGGCATGAAAATTTCACTTTATGGGGTCTTTTAACATTAATATGAGTAGAGACGGCCCGATACCACTTTTTTGCTTCCCGATACCGATTCCGATACCTGAACTTGCGTATCGGCCGATACAGAGTACCGATCCGATACCAGAGTGTCATATATTTCATTATGTTTTAACAGCTGTATACTACTATCCCTGTATGGATGTGATATGATTTCTATCTTTGTTGTCAGTCTGGCTCAGGTTAAACTCTTTGTGAAACATGAACAAACACAAACGATGAATGCCCCAGAACTTTCTTTTATTCTCCAGTTTGACAGTCAGTTATAACGGAAAAAGAACATAAATAAACTACTTTAAAGTAGATTTTCTTTAAGGCTTTATTATGTGGTATCGGATCGGTGCATGAACTCCAGTACTTCCCGATACCAGCGTTTTAGGCAGTATCGGAGCCGATACCGATACTGGTATCGGTATCGGAACATCTCTAAATATGAGTTCCCCCAGCCTGCCTATGGTCCCCCAGTGGCTAGAAATGGCGATAGGTGTAAACCGAGCCCTGGGTATCCTGCTCTGCCTTTGAGAAAATGAAAGCTCAGATGGGCCGATCTGGAATCTTCTCCTTATGAGGTCATAAGGAGCAAGGTTACCTCCCCTTTCTCTGCTTTGCCCGCCCAGAGAATTTGGCCCACCCATGAGAAAGAGAGAGACATCATGGCTTGCAAAGTGGCAGTTGGTCAAGGCCACACCCCCACCCTCCACCTTATTATAAACCACCATACATTTATTATATGGTAGAAACTTTAGACAGCTACCAATAAGAAGCTATACAATAACTAAATCAAAATTCACAAGAAATATTTCACCATATATTCTCGGTTCAGACCTCTTGGTGTCAGTATCTGAGGTTTAAAAATGTTTCCTTTTTGGAGAATAAGAGGATTAATTTCCACAAACATTTTTTAAAGATTTTGACCTGACGAAGATCCAAGTGGGATGGTTTTTGTAAATAAATGTGTGGTTTGGAGTCGGTGTGCAGGCCTTACTCTTTTAATTGATGCCGTTGTCCACTAGCCTTGCACCCCCATGTGATGTGTGTTTATCCTAACACTTCTTGTACTTCAGTAACCGCTCCCTGTTCAAATTACTTTGTAGAAAATCTGTGAAGCGGCCTCCACCCAAGGCTCGCCGTCCTCCACCGGCAAAAAAGTCCCAGAGCCCAAGCCAGTCAAAAGCTAAAGGCAGAGGACGCGCCCTCGCAAAGAAGTCTCCGGCCAAAAAGGCGGTGTCTTCAGCCAAGAGACGGGGAAGGAAACCACCAGCCTCCAAGAAGGAATCCACGCCGCCACCCAAAGCCACGCCTGTCAAGAGAGGAGCTCCTGCAAGAAAGCCCAAAACGCCAGCTGTTAAAAAGCTGGCCAAAAGGGGGTCCAAGCGACCGGTGTCAAGAGAGTCCTCCCCCGAGGAGGCTGTAGTCCCAAAGGAGACGACGAGGAGCGGGTCCAAGCGATCGAAGCCTGCCGAGTCGTCTCCCGAGGAGCCTCAAGTCAAAAAGCCGGCGACCAAAAGTGGGTCCAGGCGGCCCGAGCCTGAAGAGTCCTCCCCAGAAGAGGCTGTAGTCAAAAGGGGGGCGCGGAGCAGCAAGCCGTCCCCTCGTAAGTCCAAGAGAGGGAAATACTGAGCCCAGCTGCACCTTCCACGAACTGGGCCGCTCTGAATATACAGCCGTCTGCCGCTTTCTTTCAGTTCTCTCTCTCTCTCTCTCTCTCTCTCTCTCTCTCTCTCTCTCTCTCTCTCTCTCTCTCTCTCTCTCTCTTTATCATGTTCTCCCTTTTTAACAGGGCAGTAGTTCATTTTTTTTATTTCTATTGTAGAATAAGAACGTTATCCTACCAAGTTTTACTGTACATTGGGAGTCTCTGAATTTCCTTTTTAATCAACATGTGTAGAGAAGCTCAGTTAGTGTTGCTGTTACAACTGATGTGTGACCAGCTGCCAGATCGGGAGAGCATAGCGAGATCCGACAAACTGTAACTAGAGCCATGTAGTGACTTCTGTTTTTATATCCGTTCATCACCCACTGTTTAGGCGCTGGCAGCACATGTTCCTAATATCAAATGAAGTGCGATATCAGTGTTTTTTTTTCAAATATGGGTTGAAAAGTTTGAACCTTTCCTAATGATATTAATATTTTTTAAAACACAGACTTTAAGGTTGTTGTCATGTGTCCTGGGATACAATTACAATATTTTTGACCATGCAGTACTGCATCAGAAAATTGTCCTTCTTATACTATTAATTTTTCTTATGATCAATGTGATTTATTTAAAACAAAACAAATGCCCCCTTGTAAAGATTAGGTCTGCAGGTGGCAGGTTGAGGATTTAACCAAGAATAACACAGTTAGTATTAATTTCAAACACATTGAAGAAAATGTCTTTTTTGATGTGTGTGTAAACAAGCATATACATGAAATTATTTTATTGCTTCACTGCTGTAATTCAGTACCAAACTGTAAGAAATGTGTGTTGTGAATAAGAAAAAGGAGGATAATAGCTCATACATACCCTGCATGCATGTATTCCTTGTGTTGGTAAGCTTTTTTTTTTTTTTTTTTTTTTCAAGTCATTAATAAAATGGCTATATTTGTAAACTCTTGCTGTTTTTTTTTTTTTTTTCTTCTATTAATTTAGTGTACAGGGATTAAAAATCTAAATGAAATGGCACATTTTCCTGATTCCAGAACATAAAGTAGTACTGGGATATTGTCACTCATACATGATTAGTTTAAGAGTTTTTTTTTTTTTTTCTTCTGTTCTACAGAAAGTGATATTCAATTTTATTTATAGTATGAAATCATAACATGAGGTATCTCAGGACACTTTACAAATAGAGTAGGTCTAGACCACACTCTATAAGTCGGTAATGTATAGGTCAGTGCTTCAGGACTAGCAGGTGTCCTTGTACGGATTTAAAATGATTACCTGAATGTTTTCAATGATTCACCATTTTTAAGAAAAACAAGTAAGGGGATGTCTTTACATAAAAACATAAACATGTTTATAGAGAGTCATTGTACTGTTAGATTTCTTGAGAGAACTAACTTTGCAGTAAAATGCTGCTCACACTTTGATGTATTCTTATCATGATGTCCTTGTCCTATATCGGTATGCATCATTCAGACGTAATTTTCTTAAGTGAAAGTACTATCAGAACAATGTACAAGTAAAAGCCCTTCATTTAAAATCCTACATGAGTAGTGTCCTCAAAATATAATATAGTTTTTTTAAGATTACTTTTTGGGCTTTTTTGCCTTTAATTTTGACAGGACATCTAGGTGAGAAAGAGGGGGAAGACATGCAGGAAATTGTCACAGGTCGGATTTGAACCCTGGACCTCTGCGTCGAGGCATAAACCTCTCAGTCCATGTGCGCCTGCTCTACCCACTGATACAACCCGGCCACTTGCACAAAAACCTGTGGCTTTCCCACAACTGGGCGTGTGACAACATTGGGGTGAATTGCGCAACGAGGAGTGGAGCTGGGGGGGAAAAAACCGTGGATTGAGACAGCAGGAAGAGAAGCGGGTGGAGTGATTCAACGCGCTGACTTTTCTATTCTACCCCCTGGGCCGGGCAGCAGCTGCACACCTGGACCACGGCACGGCACGGCACGGCACGGCAACGGGTATAACGTTGAGTGAGGAGAGAACGGTGGCGTGTAGACAGCGTGTGAAGAAGACGCAGGCTGTGCGGAGGAGCTGGCGGTTGTGCTGGAGTCACTCCGAGTCTGAAAAGGTGAGTTTTTTGTGATTTTAAAAAGTCTCGTTACAACCTGCGGACCGAGGCGACGTCACGCTCCGGTGCCTGTGATACTGTCGAGCTACCTGGGGCGGAAACCGTTCCAAAGGGTTGTTTACCGAAGATTGTCATTTAGGATTTCGTCCACTGTTCGTAACGAAGACGCTCAGGAAAACAAATCAGAAGTTCCCGTGTGTTGGCGGCGACGTCGACGCATTTACGGCGCTGAAGAAGTTGGGATAAAATGGGACATGCTTAACAGAAGCCTAACAAAATCCCATGTTAACAGTCCTAAATCACGTTTCTAATATATATATATATATATTCTAATATTTTTTGAACCTCCATGTAGCACGTACTACGATTGTGATTGTTTGGCCTGTTTTCTTGTGTACATTTGTGCTTGTTTTGAAGGTTTTTTTCTTAAATAGTTTTGATCATATATATATATATGTATGTATGTGTATATATATATATGTATGTATGTATGTATGTATGTATGTATGTATGTATGAATGATCTTTGCTATTGGGTTTGATATGTCCAAGCTGTCTGGTTTTACAGATAAACAGGCAGCATGGGTGAGGCACCGGTCACAGAAGGTGATACTACAGTGATTCGATCCGCAGAGGTAACTCTAGAAATGTGATGAATGAATGAGTGAATGTGATTTTTATATATAAATTAGTGTATTTGTATGCGTGTTTGTGTTCTGCCTAAGCTTGTGTCTCTACTGTAAAGTATGTGGGTTCATTTCCTGTGGATGACTGCTGCTTGGATGATCAGATAGAGCAACTGCACACTCAGCTGAGGTCCCTTAAAGTAAGTCCTGAGCCTTAAATGATCACTATCCCAAAAATCACCAACCTGTACTTAATGGAAAACAGTATCAATATATCTAATGCGTTGGTTGTCTTCAATCAGACATGCAAAAGAAGCAGACCTGTGTCCCTGAAATTCTCGATCAAAGGTGTGAAAATGTATGACGAGGATGAAACGGTATGAAAACATTATGCATATACACATACGTAGACAGCTTGGCCTGAAGAGCGTTTTAACTCGGAAGCATTAAAGAAAAAACGCTGCATTTCTTGTGTCTCAACTGCATGCGTCACCTTCACTGTCTTAATTCAGACACTCCTGATGGCTCACGCTTTGCGTAGAGTCTCTCTGTCCACCGCTCGGCCCATTGATGCCCAGTTTGCCTTCGTCTCCCACAACCCAGGCAGCACGGATGCCCAGCTGTACTGCCATGTCTTTCGAGCCAGGCATGCCAGAGCGGTAAGACATGATCAGTGTCATTTATTACAACAAAGGTGCTTCTCGTGCTCTGGATCTATTATTTATAGAGAAAGTTACTGTTTTAGTGCAAATGTGAAACATGGCTATTTAATATCTGGGATTTTGGCATTATGGTGCCATTTATATAAATAAAAATAAAAAAAAGTATTTACATTGTTCCATTTTTTGAGTATAACTGTTGAGTTTTCTGTCCACGTTCTCTCCTGTAGGCCCAGTTCCTAAACCTGCTCCTTTGCCGCTGTTTCCAGCTGTCTTACTTGGAGAAGCACCCAGAGGAGGCCCTGGAAGACTCCGTTGGTTCAATGCCTCATCGCAAACCCTCCCTGCTTAACCACGGCTTCCCTCTCAGTGTTAGTGCCCTGGTGTCCTTCAGAAGAGCCCCTTTTCAAGGGTTGTTGCCAGGCATGAAGGTTTGTACTTGAATGTCTTCTTGTATTCACTCTCACAACATAGTATTGTCACTTTAACACCAGTGTTTTCCCTTCATCCTGTCGCCGCCATCTACAGAAGAATCAAAAGTCTTCCGATGACCTGCACAGCAGCCAAGATGCAGTCTTCCCCACCTCCTCCCCCTCCCTGGTGCGCAAGGAAGCCATCCGCAATAAAGCGCTGCGCTCTGGGGCTTTCCGCTCCTTTACTTTCACACCACACAAACAGCGCAGCGTTCAGGAGCGGCTGAGTGCGTCACAAGGTGGGCCAAGGGTTCACAGAGTGATTTCAAGAGTCAAAGAGTTGCTTAGGTAAAGCGAACCCCTCAGTGTTTAGGTGATGGGCAGCACCTCACTGTCTGTGGTGGTGTCAGAAGGTACTATTTTCTAATAAATAGTCTGGTCTCACGTGGGTTATAGTGGACATATATTTTCTTAAGCTTCTCACTATGGAGCTTCTCACTGATGTTAATTTGACACTTAGCTTTAACACATTGAAACACGAGTTTTGTTTTTTATTGGTTATTTGGTTCATCTCAGTCCTGTACGTTTTAAACATAACATTTCCTTCACTAAGTTGGGATTGCATTGAATGTTTACCCACGCAAACACAGCTGGTGGAATATCTCCACTTTTGAACCTCTTTGCATGTAAATCTCTCCAAATTAGTAATTTCTCTTCTTATATGTGAATCAGAAAAGGACAGAGACAAGCCACAGGTGAAGAGATCCCGTGCTCCAAGCTTAGCCGAAACAGAAGAAGCTCTGGCTCAAGTAGTGTGGTGTTGGGCTGGTATGGCAGCGTGAGTGGCACTTGTACATTTGACGTAAATGACTTTTCTGGCCCTTACTGTGTTTTTTTTTCTTTTTCTAACTGCGTATCTTCTGGTATTTCAGTGACCACAGCTTTTCCCTGCTTGCAGACGATGTTTTGGGATCCTACCTCCTGTGCCCACATCCTAAAAAGCCCAAGTGTGGCTCTCTCATCATTCGCGTCCCCTCTGGCCTGAAAACCTACCTCATCGAACTTACAAGTAAAGAGACATTAGTGCTGGAGGTAAGTGTGTGTGTGTGTGTGTGTGTGTGTGTGTGTGTGTGTGTGTGTGTGTGTGTGTGTGTGTGTGTGTGTGTGTGTGTGTGTGTGTGTGTGTGTGTGTGTGTGTGTGTGTGTGTGTGTGTGTGTGTGTGTGTGTGTGTGTGTGTGTGTGTGTGTGTGTGTGTATATATATATATACACACACACACACACACACACACACTGTATAAACACTAGTTGGATGTTTATATTAAGCGAGGCCAAAGTTTAAAATAATGTGGTAATGTAGGTAAAAGTCATCAAAAACCTCAAGCTCTGAACACTCCGCTCAATCCGTTTTTTCTGTTCTCTACTCAAGCTGACATCAACGAATGTATATGTAAATAAATACATATAACACAACACTTTCAACCTCTGTAGCACCAGTGCTATGTTCAAGAAGGGTTAACGTACAGTACAGCCCTGTACATAATGATTAGCAAACAGTGAATGTGCCAGGATAATATTTGCTTAGATTTGTAGTGTAAACAAAATCACAAGCTGTAAACTGAATTACAGAGGAACTATTTCACTCCCCAGAAATGTATCTTTTGATTCTTTCACACTATTTGCTTACATATGTATTGCATGCAAAATCCCATAAATTGAGCACTTAGACAACCATATTCACTCTAAAACGCCACTGAAACCAAAAATAATTGTTATTTTTGGCATTTGAATATAAATGTCTTGGCAAACCAATTCTGTGTAACCCTAGTTGTGACTTATGAATTTACTGTCATTTTCTTGTTTCTTTTTTTGAATCTTTGTGGCAGAAATGCAAGGCCGAATTCAGTTCCATAGTAGAACTGATCGAACACTATACAGAGAATTGGGATGAGCTGCCCTGTCTGCTGAGCTGTGCCCGGGTAAACCACTGTTACGAGTGGGAGGAAAATACCAGCAAACAGCAGGCTGGAAAGCCACACAAAAGCCTGAACAAAGCCAACATTAAAAGTACCCCCAGAAAGGACTGGGTTTAAACCCATGACACTGGAACTTGTGGATTGCCAAACTCAGAATAAGTGCCAACTTTTTATTTTTATTTTGCACATATATCCTCCCCCTTTAAATCCTATTTGGTGTTTTTGTTTTTGGGAGGCTTTACAAACTGTATAACACAATGCACCTATTAACAGTTTTGGCACTTAATGTAATCAAAGGGTACTTATTTGTAAAAGTGTAATATTGTGTGCTTGCTGCTTTTTATGATTTTTTTATGAATGAATTTTAATTGTGCCTTGAGTCAATGATAGTCAATTTTTTTTTTTTTTTTTTTGCATTGTAAAGATAATGAACAAAGATATTTGATTATTTCTTGAATTTTAATCTAGTTTACACATTTATCTTTATGTGTTTAGACATTAGACCTAGATGATATGTAAGCATTAATCCTATACAGCAAATATTTTCTATATCCTGACTCTGTTGTGTATTAGTGCACTTGGCCTATATCATGGCCACTACAAAGCGACGTGTTCAAATGTTATGTGTTTTAAAGGTTGTGTGCAGTCAGTTTCTGGTCATGTTTGTATGCAGCAATATACCTTGCACACTGATTTTAACAGTGGTATGAAATTAGTTCTTTATCATAAGATTGTCTGTGATCTTGTTATCTGGTGAAGAGGCGGCATTACAATTTAACTAATTTGAGTACTTTGTACTATCTTTTCCACATAGGCCAACAAACAGTTTGCATGTTGTTCACGGCTGTTTGAGATTAAAGCACCAGTGTTTTCTGTTTTTAACCAACAACCTGCAAAAATAATGATTTTTGTTATCTCTGAGTCTGCATAGCACAACCTCACCTGCAGCTTTGGTATTAAGATATGAATTACTGCTGTGAATTATTAGGCAACTCATACTGTACACAGTTTCTAAATCTTAGAGCAGAACTCCACATTGATTGGGCTTGCTTGATGTGCAAATAGATTCACAGATTTTTACACTGATTGGATTATACACTCTGTTGCCAGTTTATTAGGTACACCTAGTTTAAACTAATGCAGTGTTAAATAAATTTAGATAGGTGTTAATTCAACCCCATCAATGAGGTTAGGCTAAATAACAGAAATGCCTCTCTATAATAGTTTAACAGCACCACAGTCCGTAGCCTCCAAAATAATCATAAAGTTGAATGATTCAACACATCTCAAACTGTTCTTAAAAAAACTGACCATTTACCTTTATGAATATAGGAATTGTTGCAGAACTCTTGTAGCTAGACTGAATTTGTTTTAGCTACGTGTAATTGCTAGCCTAACTAATAAACTGACATCTGAGTGTATTTGGTAAAAATATATTTTAAAAACATAATATATTTCAAACCTATTTAATTTCTTTAATCTATTAAGAATTTTCTCCCTGCAGTAAACCCTTATTTGACGTAACATTTATTCCTCTGAAGAAAATAAACCCTCATCCAGTGTGTTAGCTTAGCTTACTTTTGCTACCCAGCATTTAACTAGCATGTAAAAAGAAAAGAAAAATAAGGCACCATTTATAAAATCTCCTGGGAAGGAGACACCGGGCTAATTTGACAAGGCAGACAAAATGAGTGGCCAAGTGTTAATCCGTCTCTGGTTAAAGATATCTAGTCAGATTTGGATTAAAACATCTCAAATTTAGCTAGCTAAGTAACGTTAGCTGGAAGGATGAAATAAATATGTAACATTAGCTAGCTGAAAGATGTAACCGTAGCTGGACGGATATGTAGCTAGATGAAGACTCCAAATATTCATAAAGGGGCTGTTGTTTTCTTTCTTGGAAAACATGGTTTTGTAGTAATATACAAGGATATAAATGTTTGTGTTCTTGCGCTCCACCTCACTCGATCCTCACCAAAATGGCCGCCGATCTGGTCTGGAGTCTGTCCATCCCTCCCTCAACGGTTGTTTATGGTTGCCAAGCAACTTCAAAACGCCGTGTGGAAGAAGAGCAGAATGGCAGGAGACCTGCAACTATAGCGTACCTGACGAGGACAATCCACTTTCAAGTAGACTAGTAGAATTTCAATCTACTATGAGTATTTTCGTACCTTGTGTTTGAAAGCTTTTTCTCATTAAACCGGTATGTTAACTGTAGCTGCTAACGTTAGTCGGCACTGCAGCGCTTGCCTGATCGTCTGCTGCAACTCAGCTTTATAGACATGATGTATTCAAGCAGAATTTAACGTTTTCCTTGCTTTTATCTGTTATCTACTGTACAGGCCAACTGGCGTGGAGTGAATGTTGAGACATGGGGTCAGAGTCAGTGAAGGTGGTGGTCAGGTGCAGGCCCCTGAATGACAGGGAGAAGGTTCTGGGCTCTAAGATGGTGCTATCAATGGACCTGCACCGCTGCCAGTGCTTCCTAGTGAAGACTGGGGCAGTGGATGAGCCGCCCAAACAGTTCACCTTTGATGGGACCTACTTCATTGATCAAACCACTGAGCAGATGTACAACGAGATTGCCTATCCTTTGGTTGAGGTAAGCTGTTTTGTTTTTTGTTTTATTTACAGTGACAATGCACAGCAACAGTCTTGAGATCCAGGTATTACAGAAGTAGCATGCTGGTCACTGGACACCCTCACTCCAACAACAGTAGCCTATATCTTATTGCCAATGACTGCAGACCTCATTATTTACTTAACAGTCTACTGTCAGTCACTTAGACAGGTCAGCAGGGTGTTGATCCTTTTAAGAAGCCTCATGCAAAAGGTTATGCATGTGCCATATTGTTTTTACAGGGTGTCACTGAGGGATACAATGGCACAATCTTTGCCTATGGACAAACTGGAAGTGGAAAGTCTTTCACCATGCAGGGAGTACACGATCCTGCAGCCCAGAGGGGGGTCATTCCACGAGCCTTTGAGCACATCTTTGAGAGTATTCAGGTAGGTTGGGCAAACTGTTATTAATTGGTGCAACATATCCCACTTATGAATTTGGGTGATTGAGTCTTCCACATTGCAGTGTGTAGCTATAACTTGTTTTTTCTGTCAGTCTGGTGCTCTTCTAGTCTCTGCCCAGGCTTGTCTTAACTTTGTGTGCTCAGAGAGAATAATTTTATGTTTGTGTCTGTGTGCAAGCTAGTGTGCAGAAAATACAAAATTCCTGGTGAGGGCCTCCTACTTGGAGATTTACAATGAAGAAATCCGAGACCTTTTGGGAAATGACACTAAACAGAGATTGGAGGTAAGTCTCGTCTTGAAGCACTGTTGTTGCAATAAACAAATCAGGCTACACTGTGTAACTTTAGAAGCCAGAATAATTATTGTTTTTTTTCTAAGTACAGTTATTATGGAACTTGTTGCTCAGACTATTCTCTCACGGTGTGCACCGTGCTTAGGTTTTGTGCACATGGTTGGCATGGTGACTCAAAAGCACAGTAGTTACAGTGATTCCTTGAAAGGTCAAGGTGTTTGAACAAGGTGACAGATTTGGATTGTGTGTGTGTGTGTGTGTGTGTGTGTTTTTGTTTTTGTGTGGTTGATGGAATGCTTAGCTGAAAGAGCACCCAGAGCGTGGGGTGTATGTGCGCGACCTCTCCATGCACACTGTGCACAGTGTGGGGGAGTGCGAGAGAATTGTAGAGCGAGGCTGGGGGAACCGGGCAGTGGGCTACACGCTGATGAACAAAGACTCCTCCCGCTCACACTCCATCTTCACCATCCATTTGGAGATCTGCAACACAGGTGAACACACAATGATACAAAACATGTTGAGACATATCTACAATAATGTGTAGAGGTATTTTTATTTGCATAAACACGTGCTTGTAGGAACATGTGATCCTATCACATCTCATAACATCACCAGCTGCTCAACATCAGAGAGTTATTCTACATTCTGATGTCATCAAGCTGTTATGCTTGGGGTTTCAAGAGTTATTTTTATCCTAGCGTGCCATTGTTCTTTTTTGTGCACTCACTTTCCACTGAACTTATATTTTCAATAAATGTTCAGTCAGTTCGTAATATGTTGCTTTAAAAAAATGTGGCAGATGAAAGACAAAACCATTTAAAATAATTGTATGAATTCAATGTTAGCCAGGTAGTTAACATGTTTTTGAACAAAAAACACAATGTGCCTCATGGCCCTAATTGCATCCTGCTTTATTTGCCACTTTGGGTAGAGAAATTGCCATCCCAGTCTCTACTATGATGAATTTTTCCTTGTACAATTTAAATGCAAAGTGCAAAAAGGCTAAACAATATACTAGCCATCTCAGGTCTTTTTATTTATAGAGCACATTCAAAAGCAACGTAAGTACTTTGCAGAGAGATGACAATTCTTAACAATTAAACCCCAAAAAATTAATATCTGCATGGAAATCGATCATTATGGCTGAAAGTATAAAAACCCAATAGACACATTGCACAGAAACAAAAGAGTAATAAAAGTAGTGTGACTAGCTATGTCTGCAAAAAGTCGTAGTGACTCCCTTTGTCACCCCGCATTCATCAGATGCAGCTGGCCAGGATCATCTACGAGCAGGTAAACTCAACCTTGTTGACCTGGCGGGAAGCGAGCGTCAGTCGAAAACCGGTGCTACAGGTGAGCGACTCCGCGAGGCCACCAAGATCAACCTCTCCCTCTCGGCCCTGGGTAACGTCATCTCTGCCCTGGTGGACGGACGCTCCAAACACATCCCCTACCGGGACTCCAAGCTGACCAGACTGCTCCAGGACTCTCTGGGAGGAAACATGCGCACCTTGATGATCGCCTGTCTCTCCCCCGCCGACAACAACTATGAGGAAAGCCTAAGCACAATGCGCTACGCCAACCGGGCCAAGAGCATCCAGAACAGGCCTCGTATCAATGAGGACCCAAAGGATGCTCTGCTCCGAGAGTATCGGGAGGAGATCAAGAAGTTGCGGACCCTCATCTCAGGCCAGCTGGGCACTGCTAACCTTGCGTGTATGTGCTATATTTTGTTTCAAAATAAGGGAAACAACATTTTTATTTGAAAATTGTCTAATGGTTTAAATGCAGATTTTGAGAGATCTTTCATTTGCAGTTGCTTCTTTGTGTAAAGATTTGTATTACGTGTATCCTACGTGCCTGTTGTTTATCATGCAGCTCTGCTGGCTGGTCAGTTGTCTGAGGCGTCTCCTGCTGTTCCTTCGAGGCCACCGTCCAGCACCACAGAAGCAGAGAAGGAGAAGATTAAAGAGGCAACTACAGGCCGTTCCCACACCAATATATCACTTCACATCGCTACAGGCTTTGTCTAAGAACCAGGTGATTTATAGGACTGTATTCTGCTCTCGCCACAGGAATACGAAGAGAGGCTGGCCAAGTTGCAGGCTGAGTACAATGCAGAGCAGGAATCCAAAGCAAAGCTGCAGGAGGACATCACTGCCCTGCGTTCCTCCTATGAATCCAAGCTGTCTAATCTGGAAAAGGCTCGAGCCAGCAGGGGGAGCTCTGTCCCAAAGAATGAGAACAGAAAATCACCTGGCGCCAACAAAGAACCATGTAAATAGTTTATACATTTGTTCTGTTAGTCTGTTAAAAAGCACTAGTAAATCAACACTTCTGACAAAGTCTGAACAAAAACTGAACACAAGCAAAGTTGTTGTATATTATTGCATTGTTTACCAAGAGTTCTTGTTATTGTGTCCAACCCCTGTATACTGACACTGCTTTGGATTGTCTTGCTTGTTGCATCAGTGAGCTCTAGCTGTATGACGGAAGAGCTCTGCAACAACACTGATCCCATGTGCCACATTACATCTGGAGAAACTTCCCTGACCAAGGTACTGTTCACTAGCACCTTCCACCATTACCACTAAAAATGTTATACAGTAGTTCCTAAACTAGAGGTATCAACCACTTCAGAAAACAACTGCTTGCATGAAAATGCAATTATGGAGTATTAGAAACTTATCGGGTATTGTTTCCTCGTGTCGGTGAGCCAGCCTGATGAACCTGGTGCTGCAATCGGGGCCCCAAAAGATCCTGATGGAGACGGGCTCATAGACTCGCCTGACATCACTGCAGGGCCTCTGGACCAGCAACACGTCCTGGAAAGGTTTGTGACTAACGCTGCACAATATATTGTTTTTTTATCGTCATCGCAAAATCAACTGCCGCAATAAACACATCGCGAAAGGCTGCGATACATCGCAAAAGTGGTGCCTTTTCTATTCAATTAAATGTTCAATATAATGAAAGGAAATAATTTCCTTTCATTTGTTCTAAATTCTTTTTTTTGTTATCAAATTTTTATTGTTTTAACATCATTTAAACATGACATTTAACGACAAAGACAAACAATCAGCAATTACGCCAGTACGAAATAAAAATGAATAAATCAATGATAAATAGGCTATAAAGGGCACTGTATCAGTGGGATAACAAAATATACAGAGAGATTACATAAAATAAATAAATAATAAACAAACCTACAGAACATATTTCAAAATATCAAAATATACACAAATATATTTAAGTACTACAGATTATTAGAATTGTTAGAAAATATCCATTAAAAAAAAAGGAAAGGGGGGATCATTTGTTCTAAATTCAAAAAGCAATTTGTTGTATTTTAGCAGAATACTGAAAGCAGCAGAAATGCAGGACTGAGTATACGTGAATATGTTTATTTATCGCAAGATATATCTTTATCGCGATATTCAACGTTATCGCATATTTCCCTCATATTGTGCAGCCCTATTTTTGAGCAAACATTTTTACCAACCATGAGCACTGCTTGCACTTTATGAAAAGGTCTTTCTTCATCATATCTTGCCAACAACGTCTTGTGAACACACTGATTGAAGATAATATTTTAGCTATAAATCAACTAGGCCAATATATCGGCCGATATTAGCTCATTGAAGATATATTGGTATCCATGCCTATTCTATGCTATGCTATATAAATAAAGCTGCCTGTATTGGCCAATAAGCTAAAAAAAAAATTGCAGTACAGAAATGCCCAAAAAGGTTTAAAGTAGTCCCACATTGCCAGACCTATCTCCACAGCGCTGCGGAGAAAGGTCTGGCTCCTCCACACAAACACTCCTGGATAGGAGAAAAAATACAGTCAGGGGTTGTTTGCATTGATATACTCTTTATATTGATATCGGTTTCGGCCTCAAAAACCCATTCTCAGTCTTATCCCATTCATCCATCTCTCCCCAGACTGCAGCAGCTGGAACAGGAGGTGGTAGGGGGAGAGCAGGCCAGGAACAAAGAGTTACAGCAGAGACAGAGGCAGAGGAAGAACCTCGCTGACCGGAGAGTCCAGCTTATCTGCACTTTGTCAGAGAACAGCGAGGACAGTGAAAATGTGCTGTTGAACGTCTACAACTCCATCCAAGAAGAGGTCCATGCCAAAAGCCAAATGCTGGACAAGGTCCAGGGCAAGGTGGGTCACAGCGACTGTAGGTCGACTTCGGCCCTTTGCTGCGTGTCATCCCCCATCTCTCTCCCACCTTTCCTGTCTATCTACTGTCACTATCTAATAAAGGGAAAAAGCCCCCCAAAAATAATGGGTTTGGAGCAATATTCAACAATTGTCTCTAAGAGTCTCTAAGCTTTCAGTGTTGAATTATGTGCTCTGCCATTCAACCGTGAAACCACATCAACCTGTTGTGACAGCTGAAAGCAGCCAAACTGGAGATCCGTGACCTGCAGGCAGAGTTCGAGGTGGAAAGAGATGACTACCTGGCAACAATCCGGCGGCTGGAGAGGGATCGGCAGTTACTGCACAGCCTGCTGGAGCGTATGGTGTCCCTGGTGCGCCGTGACTGCAACTACAGCAACCTGGACCGCTTGAAAAAAGAATCTGTCTGGGACGAGGAGAGCGCCAGCTGGAGGCTGCCGGACGTGATGGTGCAGAAAACAACACTGCCTTCAGGTGCAAAGTGCGAAGAGGGCATTTGGAAAATAGACTAGAAGTTATCAGTTTTTAATGATGATATAAGTTGTGTTTTGCAGATTCTTTCCCTTAAATATCTTGCTCTATTTCTCTCTCATAGCTTTGGCTCCGAAACTTCCAGCTGGCAGAGGTTCAGCTGCTGATACTGGAGAGCCATTCATGGTGTGTGTCCATGTGTTTATGTTCCATGCATGATCTTTTACACACACAAACTGAAACACAGAGCCTCACCCTCTGTGTGTTTTTAGCAGGTGGAGGAGGACCGGTACAAGGAGATGCTAGACCGTAGTGACAGTGAGAACATCGCCAGCAGCTACTTCAAGTCAAAGAGAGCGAGCCAACTGCTGGGATGTGAAGCTACCAAGGGACACGGTAAGACCAGGATGTAGACTTCCCCCGCTGACTCGAAATTTCAACTCTCATAAACAAAAAAATGCTAGAGGCTACAACTGAACCGACTTTCTGCAGCAGTCACAATGCCAAACCAGTTCACATTTAGGTGTTTACCTCTCTTATGTTTACCCCTCTTATGTTGGTTTTACCCATCTGATGGTGCTCATCTCCCACAGGCATCCACTCTCCACCCCTGGTTAACGGGGCGGCCCACCTCACTGTGACTGGTTCCACCATGAACCCACCTATCAGCTCAGACTCCGTCCTGCCACGCCCCTTCCGCCTGGAGTCATTGGGTGTCCCAGTGTCTAATGGTAAGGTGAGGCGCAAAAAAAGCAAATCTCACATCCATAATGAGGGGATATGAAAAGACTGTTCCCATGCCCTGCAATACTTAAACACATATCACTGTCATCTGTTTTTTAACCAAAAGATTGTATACACTGTGATTGATCACAGTATATATTAAATTATTTAAATGGAATTTCTGATAACCCCTGCTAACCAGAAATGTATACAACAGACATGTTTTGTGGACATTACAAGTCCAGTTGTGTCATGTGTTTTAAATCACATTTTGAATGTTTATTTTAAACAAACAAACTACCTAAAGTACGGTCCATCTACTATAATATTTAACTTCTAATGTAATTTGCTGTTGTTGATTGTAAACCACAATTTCAACTTGTTTCTTATCTAACATCTATAATTCTTTCTGATGAATAGAAAAAATAAAATGATTTAATATATCCAATGTATGGCTAGTTTCATTTCCTTAACAAAAAGACATTTAAACGTGACATGTTTATGTCTTATGTGTTATGAACAGTAATAAGAAATAAGATCTTAGTAGACAAGATGTCAGACCGGTAGTGTCGCATCAAATGGATGGCTGTTGTCAAGGCAGCACTGTCGACCGGTAGTAGACGGTAATCTCATGTTACAGTACATATGACCTCTGGGGTCACCATTGTGGGTTTACTTTAGCCTTATAAAGATGATGAGATAACCCTAATTTATTCTTTAGACAAATGTGTTCATCTTGAAAAGTGCTTTTGATGCCAAAATCAAAAGGTTGCTTAGATTTATTTTAATAATGAATTATGTAAAATAATCCTATGATGGAGTCTCTATTTCTAGTGTGGGAGTTACAGCAGATACAGAACATGCAGTCTGTTTTTCAACACAGCAGCAACATCTCAAATGCCGTTGTTGCATTAGTATCTCTACTGATAAACTCAATCCTTATGCAGCTCACTTTTCTGTCCGGGTATCTAATTTCTAAATTTGACTATGGCCTGATTTCTTCATCCATTGTTTAATATTACTTGACCGGCAGAGTGCCGTGTCAGTTTCACAATTTGACACCCTTTGTTTGCCTGCGCGCAGACATACTCAACACAGATACTGGCCCCATTAGGCGACCCCCCTCGCCTTACTGATAGATAACACTACAGAGAAGGTAACTGTAATCGTCTCTCGCAATAATCAACCACACACTAACTCAAGACTGTTGCATAACGAATGCCTAGCCATTCAAATAAGTCAGTGGTAGGAATTAGAAGTCTTACATGCAAGGGTTATTAAGAAAACAGAGAAGGGAAAAAACTGGTCTGCTCACACGGAGGCGGGGCTCAGGATAATCGGATAATGGATGAACAGCTGAGCAGGCTTTCTTGTTGCTCGAGTGGCGTGTAAGATGAGTAGTGTGACTGTCTTGATAGTCATTGTGTAAGTGGAGTGTTGGATGAAGCGGAGACGTAAAATCCACAGTGCATGTTTACAGCGATGATGGTTTGGCTGAATTAAAGGGCCTTTGCTTCTTTGTGTCACACTTGCTCTGAAAAAGCAAACCATTAAGTACAAGTTCAAATTAATCCCATTTCAAATCACAAGTCTACGTGGGCTGACGTAAGGTGTGATACTGTGTTTAAATGTGTGAGGATAATGATAACGATACACAATATATAACCTGCAGACTTTATTTCCGCTGGTATTTATGGAAATGGTAGAGTGGGTAAAAATAACACACTATATCACATTAGCCTTGTTTTCCATTCTTGAACATTTCCAGTATTTAGACAATGAAGGCAGTCACATTGACACAGACGGTCACACATTTTTAAAACCATCTAAACCATAAAATAGTAGAAACAAATCAAAAGCTATTGATAGATCAGCATACCTTCCAACACTCCCGATTTTCATGGGTTCTCACCTTTGTCCCGCTGTGCCCCATATTGGTAATTTCTCCCGCGAATCTCCTGATTTCATAGCGATATACAAATCAAATGGGTGTTTTTCAGGTGTTGTGTGGGACATGTGTTTCCAGATTAGATTGGGAAAACGGTATTGTATCGTTGTACCTGTCGACCCAGTCTGGAGCATGGGTTGCCAAACCACCCTGCCTGACTGCGCTCGCTCAGCTTCTGCCCTCCATTGCGACACACTGAAAATGTCCTGGACACACATAACACATCTAACCCTTTGTGATGTAAATTGGAGATGTAGACTTTTTTTTTTTTTTCTGCGAGCTTTGAATTTAAGACTAATGAAAGTAACGTCCTTGTATGTATTCCTTTTCATCCGTGGTGTATGAAGGCGTTGAGGGTAAGCCAGAAACCTCGCCTTTTTTCACAGCCTAATGTTGGTAGGTATGCATCAGATCTCAATGATGATGTACTGCTGATTGCTAATCAAGCTTAGAAAACACTGAAAAATCAAACCAAAACACTTCAAAATTTGGTTTTACAATAATTATGATCTTCTTCTGTGAGGCTTTGCTCCAAGAAATGTACTCAACAATCCACCTCTAGGCACATCTGTGAGTTATGAAACAATCAGTAATGTAACAATTCTGTTGATTTGAGTTGATGTTTCCTTTAAGTAGAATTACAGTGGAGCAGCACGTTATGCACAATATAATGAGGAAGGAATTAGAGATTAACGGAAAGCCACACTATGGCTTGCTTCAGTATCTAAAATGTTATTTTTGTGCACATACAGGCTTATTACAATATCTCTTTCTATTGTTGAATTCAGACAAATCATTTCTTACAGCCATAAACTTGTGTGTGCATACTAGTTAATGCATAAATCTATATTAAAGGTCCTATGACATGCTGCTTTTTGGATGCTTTAATATAGGCCTTAGTGGTCCCCTACTGTATCTGAAGTTTCCTTCCCAAAATTCAGCCTTGGTGCTGAATTACAGCCACTAGAGCCAGTCCCACAATGAGCTTTCCTTAAGATGTGCCATTTCTGTGTCTGTAGCTTTTTAAATGCTATTGAGGAGGAGAGAGGGGGGGGGGCAAGGTGGAGGGTGGGGGTGTGGCCTTAACCAACTGCCACTTTGCTTGTTTGAAAGCCATGATGTCTCTCTCTCATGGGTGGGCCAAATTCTCTGGGCGGGCAAAGCAGAGAAAGAGGGAGGTAACCTTGCTCCTTATGACTTCATAAGGAGGAGATTCCAGATCAGCCCATCTGAGTTTTCATTTTCTCAAAGGTAGAGCAGGATACCCAGGGCTCAGTTTACACCTATCGCCATTTCTAGCCACTGGGGGACCATAGGCAGGCTGGGGGAACTCATATTAATGTTAAAAAACCACAATCTTGGAAGTTGAAAAACATAATAGATATCACAGTTTTCTTTTTAAGGACCACACCAGAAAAGAGAAGGCATGGAGTTTAATTGCAGGAATGCTTGGACTGGAAGGTAGATACTAGCTTAATAAACACGTGATTGTTCTGTAAAGTATTTGTGGAGACAATCAAATCTGCGAGTCGAGACGCGCCGCTTCTGAGACGCTCCCGGTGTGGTATGGCGCATGGCGTGAACAGAACAAAACCTTAACGCAGCACACCGTGCCCAGTGGAGAATCGGAGTAAGTCCAGTCCCCTGTATTAAAACCTATATTAAAAGTGCTGGTCTGGCCCTTTAAATTTGTCCTCCTCTCTTCATCCTCTTCTGCTTTAGTTTGCCAAGGTGCCAAGTTCCCACTTAATGCTTTAACTCTCTTTAAGAGGATGGTACTCTGGCAGGCAGACTGCTGTTTACCTGTTTTAGTCTTTGAGCAGTCCAAGCTTTCGGAGTGCTTCTTTTCGATCGGCTCCCATCCCAGGCACCACCATCACCGTGTATCCCACTGAGTTTGCGGGTTTGCGGGGTACAGGCTGACAGTTTCCACCGTTTCTGTGGTTGTCCAGTGTAGCAGAGCGCTCCAGACCAGGTGCCTTCAGTCCACTGGATTGAGACGGATGTGGTACAGACACATGCTGTTGGTCACGTCTGGAGTAGTGATGGAAACTGGCACTGTTCTGCAGAGGCTTGTTTTTGGGCTCTGTGGGCACTTTAGAATGACAAAACGATGGACTTCTTGATGGATTAACATTAGATGGACCTATTGTAGATCTGTTGTGTGTGTGGTCCAGAGAGGAGTGAGACTTAGGGGGAGACAGCAGGGCTACTGTCTCAACATCTGGCGGTTGGTCTTTGAGGAGACCCAGCTTCTGCAAAGCTTCCAGTCTCACGACCTGGGGATCTGTTGCATTCTTCACATTGTGTAAAGAGTCTGCTGTTGTGGATGCTTCATTTTGTGTTTTCACAGATATGTTGGCAGGAATCTTTTTTGGTTTGGGGGCCACAACCGGAGGACCTGTCTTAGACTTAAAAGCCTCTGAGTGGGATCTGTCAAATCTTGGCAGATTTCCGAGTTTTGGGTCTTCCACTGTGACAGGAAGGTGCTTGTCCAACTCTATTGTATGATCAATTGTGGGACATAGAGGCGTTTTCTTAGTGGACGCACTTCTTCGCAGATGAACAAGTGCCTCATAGGACAGAGGACCTCTGGGTAAACCTTCAGCTGTCCTAACTGAGTAGTCCCTGGGTTTGGTGGGAGGAGGTATCACAACATTAACCTTTAAAGGTACTTGGTTGTGTTTGTGATCGGGTTTGTTGCTTGAAGCAGTGAAGTGAGGCTTAGAGCTGATGTTTTTGTCTGGAGGGACACTCAACTTAGCACTGGGTACAGAACATGGAGCACTGCTCGCCAGAACAAAAGGTGTAGGAACCAGGTAGCTCAGCATGAGTTTGGTGTCAACATTTTCCTTCTTGTGTTCCGCAGAGGCATGTTTCTGTGAACCTGAAAAACAAACAATTAGAACATTAGAAAGTATTTTATTCATTAATGTTAATTCTGCATCTGTGCCTAGAGATGAACTCACTGTTGAGCTTGCTTTTGCTCATGGAGGCTGACAGGTTAGCCCGTTTGGTAGCAAGGTTGCCAGGGCTGGGCAGTTGGTCAGGTTCGTCATTGGACAGTCCACTATCTTCCTCAGTATCCAAAGACTCAATAGTCTCCTCCAAAAACATGAGACAGGCCTTCTCTTCAGCAGACAGGTGCTCCAGACTATCATCACTCTGTAATACATAAAAGAAGGGCTTTCCTTTTGACATCAATTCCACAATTCCATATCCCAAAGGTAACATATACTCTTAGAAATGAACAAAACAGAACAATTGACATCCCTTTTTTACAGGAGATTGTTTAAAGCCTTAAAGTGTTCACTTCTAAATACAAAACTATGAAACCAGATGCTTCCCTAGGCTTTTATGTTTCAGCTCAGTTACCTACATGGTTTTGTCTTGATATTTCCTGTTGTATTGTATAATGAGTTGTAGTAGAACTAATACGTTTCTCAGATTCAAGAGGGTAAGGTCAGTAACTTACAAAGGCAGAATTGGCGCTGACAACACTGTCACAGCTGCCAGCACTGTCCATGCCAGTCATCGTCTCTAATCCAGTGCCACCTGGCCAGGTATCGCTTTTTGGCATCTTAGTGCCCTAGTGTATCCAAGGTTGGTGGCACAGATTGTTGTGTTTCACTCTGTGAAAAGGGAATACATTAAAATGGTTACTTTACAAGCTTTAAACAAAAGTAGATTTCTATTTAATGGACCATACTAGTTTGCCTACTTTAACCACATTCTTTATACTTTGTCTTTGTGGACCATTTTCCCACAGGTTTTTAGTTCTATCTTCCAAACAGTCATTGGTTTGCTTGCATTTTTGTACAGTATGAAAGTATACAGTATGAAATCTATAAGGACCACATTGGGAATTTTCTTTAAAATACTTCCCTACTGCATTCTCTTGCAGTAGTTTAACATTATATCTCTGGCAATATTTTTTACGCTAACCTTACACTTAATTTAGTTCTAACCTTATGCAGCAATTGCTAATCAGCATAAAATTGTATCTAGTTAACAAATAGCACACTGGTGTGATATCATGGAGGCTCAATAGACATTTTTTTTATTATTAAGTAATAGCCAATATGCTTGTAAAAAACAGTAAAATAAAGTTTTAAGAGTATATCTGACACATGGACTTCAATGAGAGTACAGTAATATGTACACTGGATTTAACCAATAAGTTGGTTCTTGTTATTAAGAAAAGAGCAGATTCCAGCAATGTCCAGACCACTAATGAACAGTAAGGATTAAGAACACAGAGGCTATCGATACTGATATTCTGTATGAGGTTTTTGAGGATACTCATCATGCCAGATGTCCGGCAAAGAAAACTCATTCTGCAGGGCTCAACATGCACTTATTGACCAACAAAGCACAGATCAGAGTTTGACAAATTGTTGCATTAAAGCAGACCAAAAGTTTCAGTGACATTCAATATGTTTCTCTCTGGATTGTCTGTCAAAGCATCAACCACAGAGCTTCCAGAGCTTTGACCACATATGATGTAACTGCCATAGGGCAATATTTTAGCTGGAAAATAATTTGGACTTCCTTTATGATAATGGTCAGTAAAATGTGCACAGACACTGATCAATAACACATGGCTTGGAGCCAATCTAAACGTAAGCAGACATGGAGAGGATGGAAAATAAACAGCAATCAGCACCACAGGGGACTGGACAGCTCCATATCCGGCTGATCTGTCTTTACTATTAGCTCAGGACTAAATATTCACACAGTCAAACATGTAAGGATAACCCGGTGTTATATCAACCCAGGATTTAAATTAGTACTGGGTTATTTTAATTGTATTAGCTTATACTGTAACATGGCATATATTGTGTGATTCTGTGCCTTAATAGCGCATTTATAATATCTTAGCATGGCTTTGACTTCATACATTGACATTAAATAACAAATGTATCCAGTGGTTGGCACAGCATTATTGTACGCATTGCAGGAGCTCTAGGTATAGTATCGTAAAATAATGTAAGAAATATTGTGAGAGAATTCAAAAAAGTTAAAAAAAAATCTATCTACAATGCTTCTAGATAGGCAATACATTCTTTGGTAAGTTTTGTTTTAGTAAAAAGTAAGAATTTCTTTGCTCAGGTTTAGGCAGTTTCAGAGAACTATTGTCGCATTGAAGTGTAAGTGGTCAAACCCCAACATGGAAGAATCCATTGCTGCAGAACAGCAACCATATTAATGCAAGACAAGAAAAAGAAATGTAAACTGTTATTTTCACAACATCCATATTTTCTTAGTCTTCTCCTATGCCTGGACTCCTGATAACAGAGTTTTGTGAAGGCTTTTGTTTTTAGCTCTAAAAAGCTACCAATTAGTTTTCAAAACAATCCATGTTTACAACTGCATTACTGTGCAAGTGTAAAGACTCTACGTGTTAATTTTGATACTAAAAATGACGAGTGGCTGCCTGGACATCCATCTTAAAGAGTACAGTATATTTGGCATATGGTTCACAATGATGTAAAGCATAGTCTAGTAGTTAATTGGTGAAAAACCGCTGCAATGGTCCTTTTTTAGAAGCTGCATGTGTTTAGATGGACAAGTAAAGTCTGAGCAATTTCGAAATCTAGAAAATATTTTAATCAATCGGCCGTTTCTGTTTACTGGACAGACTACTGACAGGGTATCATAGTTTAGTATGTTTCTGACAGATATCTAACTACTCCTCTAACTGCATGTGACTCAGATTACAGCACACATGCCACTCCTAATCCTCCTCAACCGGATCAGTTTCAGAGGGAGTAGGGGGCAGCAGCAATGATTCCCTGAAAGCCATATGATAGCCATTTTGACCCTTTTGTCTTACTGCAACATTATTAATGTGTGTGTATGTTTGTCCACAGAAATTATCATTAGTTTTACGTGGTGAGATACAAAGAGAACGTAAATGGTGATACAATGATTAGGGATTAGTCTTCTTCTGGGGATGCTAAAATGTAGGCACTATACTGGCAATGTGAGACACTTTTTACTGTAAATGAGCATTCAAAATTGTTGGTTGTTTGTTCTTAAAGTTGTTTAATTTGAGCGTGCAATTTCTACCAAAACAAACACATTTTAGAAAATAATACATTTTCCTTTCCTACTATAAAGCTGGACATTTTGGTATAAAGGAACCTCTGTCTGATCCTAGTGAAAAGAAATCCACATTTGGATAAGTTTCAACACCTGAGAAGGAAGGGCTGCTACATGGGCCAATCGAGGCACAAAAGCACTCCTGTTCTCTGTTCATGCTTTGCCATGTCATCCCATCCCTGTAAAAACAATTGAAGTCCCTATTGCCAGGCTAATATGTAAATGTCCCCATATCCTGTTATTATGTTATCTCAGGATATGAACCTGAGATAACATTTATTGTGTTAACCTGACACAATATGGGTTGATCACATGCAAATAACAATATCAATAGTCTTTTAAACTTTAAAGCTATTCATTTTTGGTAATCAAATTGACCTTCCCTAAATATTAAGTATTAGAGTATATTCCTGTGCTGTTAAGTGTGTAGTGTGACCTGGGTTTTTTCCCTTGTCATAACAAATCCTCAGACTAAGACATAAATCATTAACCCCTGTTTCCAGTGAAAACACATCACAATGTTATCTCTGTATATAGATACACCTATCAGCACAGCAACTGCCACAAAAGACAATAAATGTAAGTGCTCCTTGGAACATTAATCTCTGTTCTAATAACACAGTTGCAGTTACGTTTTATTGTGGCTATAAAAGAGCAACTGACCAAGCTTGTATTATCCTTAATGCATTATTTGCATTGGGATTGTACAGCTGGTTCAAATCATCCCTAATTTTAGTTTAAGTTTATTTTAACCCTCACAGGTCTTCTAGCCTCTGCCTTCAGATTCAGGTTTAAAGTAGGGCTGTGCAATTAATCGAAATTTAATCGTGATTATGATTTTGGCGCCCAATGATCACAAAAACAGAATAATCGAGAAAAACAATTATTTAGGTCATTACGTTTACGCAAGTAAACTCTTATTTTTCTCTTGTGTTCTGAATGAAAAAATAAAGTAAAAAAAAATAAATAGGAAAGGTAGTAAGGCAAATTTCAGTTTCACAGTTACTGTTGATTTATTTAACGTTTTCCACTGTTTTTTAAGTTCAGTAATTGCAACATCTTTCCAAAAGTCAACGAGTAATCGTGTTAAATTATCGTGATTTCAATATTGACCGAAATAATCGTGATTATATTTTTTTCCATAATCGAGCAGCCCTAGTTTAAAGTAAAATGAGCTCCCTGTCCTTCTGTGATAAAGATTATCTTCCCCAAAAGCTGTCTTTAACAAAATATGCAAAAACATCCATTTCAACTAAATTTTATAAAGAGGTGTTTGAACTAACTTTTTAAGTAGATTAAACTGACCACAAACTGGAAATAGCATACCTGTTTGAATCACCGTTCATTAGTCTTTAGTTATCCATCTTGTGCTTATTGTCCAAGTGAAGACGCGGGTTAGTGAGCCGCCGGCTCTGTGTTACCTGAGGGACTTTGTGCCCTAAGCTTTTAGCCAATCGGAGAGCAGCATTGTCCTTAAGACGCACGAGCCTTTGTCGTCCTACAACTGCAGTAATCTGCTAATCATTATCTCCTGTTTGCAACTCTCTCCGCGCCGTTATTCAAAAAGTAAGTCGTTTCTATACTGTAAAAGGAAATGTAAGCGGTCTTTTCGTTGCATAAACGTCACTGGAGATAGTTACTATAGTAACCCTTGTTGGCTGGTTAAACGACGTGTTGTAGTTAAGTCACCTTTGCGACAACACACAATCTTAAAAGAAATAAGTAAATCTTTGACATTATTCCTTTGTATTTTCATTGATCCTGTAAGTACTGCTTTTCATTATCGATCGGTCTGCCGATTAGTTTCTCAATAAATCAATGAAATGCCAGAAAAACAAATTCTCACGATTGAGAAACTAAAGAAGTAGAGAATGAGTGGCTTGTTTTCTCCAAAAATTAATTAAATGACAATGGATTATCAAAACTGCTTATTTCTGTTGATCAACAAAACAATGAATTGGCCAATACTGGTAATAAATAATGGTGAATGAGTTATGCCAAGAGTTTGATTGACATGTCAGTTTGTATCATTATACTGTATACCAGTGGTGGAAGAAGTGTTCAGATCTTTTACTTAAGTAAAAGTACTAATACCACACTGTGAATACTGATCCAAGAGGGTTTATAAATAGTTTATTTATTGCAATCAATCAGTTTTATTTGTCACGTGAGCTGGTAGGAGGTAGAATCCAGGTGAAATGTTAGCCCATCTGCTCCTTAAGAAGTAGGAGAATTTCAAGGTATGAAAATTGTAATCTGAAAAGTAACTAAAGCTGTCAGACAAACGTAGTGGAGTAAAAAGTACAATATTTGCCTCTGAGATGTAGTGGATTAGAAGTATAACATTGCATTAAATGGAAATAAAGTGAAGTACAATTGCTTCTAATTTATACTAAAGTACAATACTTGAGTAAATGTACTTGGTTACATGTTACTATTACTGTCTACTATAATATAGTTTGTATAAATTTGGGACACAGATAAAATCTCACCACAAACTAAAATAGACTGTTCCAAGCTGCAAGCTGGCAAGACAGGATGTTTCTAGGCAGACGTGTACAAAAATATGTAATCACAATGATGGCTCCATCTCCACCTGTGGTTTTTCCGCTATAGGTCAACATGTATGCCATCAAAAATGCCTGTAAAGGAAACAAATGAAAATCCAAGTGAGGCATGGGAAAAGGTCCATACGGCTTTATCGAACATATTTTTTTTTTAAAAGTCCATCCTCATAGACACAAACTTTATTAGGCCTAAAATCTAAATGCAAATAATAAGTGCAATGTAACTCTGTATCTTTCACATAGCCTCTTTGACCAACAGTAGCAGCTACCACTGCTGCTACAAACAGCTGGTGAACAAATCTTAAGATCCTATTAAGAAAGGGTAGATTTTCCTTAAAATAACACGTAGGTAGTGTAATCCCACTACGATGGCACAGGATCAGTGTTGTGTAGCCAACAGGGTTTATTTCCAGTGGCAATGGATTGTCAACAGGAGCTATAAATAGTTGGTTGATGTAGGGACGACAATAATTATAAGAAAATAAGATGAACAGAATTGTGACAATCACTACCAACATGAAACATAAAAAAATATCTAAGAGTAAACTGAAGAAAAAAAAAAAATAAATAATGTTACCGGTAATACAAAATGACTCATACACAACATCATCGGCTCTAACTTTTAATTGTGACACAACACTGAGAAAAAAAAAAAAATCAAGTAAATCCAGTTATTCTGTAGTGCTTTGTGTGCAACATTCATTGTTAATGTCCTTAAAGAGTCATGAGAACTTGGTAAATATAAAATACAACAAAGCCATTTCATAGTTTTACTTTTATGCAAGCTGACTAATCCATAATCAATGTTAAAATAAACTACCTAATAGGTAATAAATGAAGGGGGAAATCATAGTAATTCACATTCAAATAAAGAAATGACATTTTAGCTATGCCTTTTGTTAATCTAAAAGACGAAAGAAGCCCCAATCAAGTCGTTCACTGTCAAACTCCATTTTTTTTGGCAACAACTCGGTACCAGTATTGCCACCATATATACTGTATGTGAAGTAGAAATAATGGTTCTGCACAACATGAAGCCACAATAAAAACAAAAAGCTAATCCTACAACTATCTTAATGGCAAATGTAACATTTTTGAGCTGTGGTTCAACATAAACAAGTGTGTGCTTCATCCTTCTCGGCAGTGAGTATAGTATTAAAGGAATTAGTGCAGAGATGATTTCTAACTTAAGATGAAAATGTGAGAACATGCTCCAGTTGTGCAAAACATACAATGAAACAGAATGGTGCTTTTTATGGCCAACATGCACTACATATCAAACCAAAATGGACTTTAACTCATAGTTTTAGGCTGCAAATGTCAACGGAAATTAAAATTGCAAAAGGTAAATGGTTAATGCTGAATAATCATTCACAGCATTGCTGCTTAGCTAAACACAATGTCTGACTGTACCTAAACAGTACTGTAAATGCATTAAGTGAGCAGGATGTATCTCATACGGCATGTCTTGCACTCACTCGTTTCAGATTTCTAGTCACTAAACTCCCCATCACCATAACTTGTGTTCTGAAATACAATGCTCAAAACACCTCATCCTGCTTAAAGTGTTGTTGTTTTTTAAATAAGCAGCCATGTAAAAACAAAATTTTTTAAAAGATTTCAGCATGATGACATTTGAAAATTACACACTGGAATTAAAAATTACACTCCTGAAAAACTGCCGTACCCATGAAGAAAAAAACTAAGAGCTACATATTTTGTTTTCAGCACCATTATTTCTTCTGTCAAATCTAAAATGAGATCACTGATAAACCATGTTGCAACATCAAAAAAAGCAGGGGAAATATAAAAATTCCCACATAAGTAATTAGGTTAATTTGGATCACAATTTCCCACATATTGTATTTAAAAATGTGTAACATCAACCTCAATGGCCACTGCTCAGTAAAATCAAAGAGATGTCATGTATAAAAATGAATCCAGCTTAGCATTAACGCAGCCCAAAGTGCGGTGCTGAACAATTTGGAAATCCACATTAACTTAATTATCAGTTTTTAGTATTGGAAGAGAAATAAAAAACATGCTACATAACCAACATGATGAATAACAGTCATACTGTGTGTGCTGCGCTTAAGACAACAGTGAATAGGATCACATCATAGTGCAAAGAATTCTCAGTGGTCGTTTTAAACTTCTTCTGGAGCCAAATAGCAGGGTTTTATCAAGTATACCTTTGGTCAGTCACAGGTAAATAATGGCTATTTGATGCATTTTCTAACTGAAAACACATCAGCCACTATTTGGTTTGTTATCAATCCAACCCAGCCATCGAGTTATCGAAAGAGAAGAAGACAAATCCTAAGAATGGTTTGCATATTTTCCTTGACCCAGTTAAAAACACATTTGAAACCATCTCTAAACAGACTAAAATGACGGTTTGAAGACATCGGAGCGCTGCAGTAGCATTTCTGACTTTGAGAACTGACAGTAGTTAGAAAGTAATACTGAACAGGTTAGAGGCTGCACACAGTGTCTGCAGATTCTCCATAGATGTTGCTGGACAATGTGAGGTAGAGGATCACACAAGCAGATTGACAGAATAGTTGTATTTGTGAGGAGGGAGAAAAGAAAAAAACAGTGTTCACACTTCGCCAAAATTGGTGTGGCCTGTCTCCTTGGCATGCTCACGAGCTTCCTTTTGTCCCACCAGGCCCGTCTGGCACACCATGCAGCGCAATGCAAAACGGTTAACGTCCGTGAATTGCCGCTTGCGGCGAGCCTCATCTGCCAGCTCGAGGGCCTGTGCCAGGATTACGTCGTCAGTGGTGGAGAAGATAGTATGGGGCGGTGCGTCAGAGCCGGGCGTTTCTTTCTGCAGGGGGTCGTAGTGGATGCCGTCGTAGATGAGCAGCACGCGTTTGTGGTAGCCAGCATCCTCCCCAAACCGATCCACTCGGACTGTCTGAGTGTCCACCACACAGATCTCACATTTGTAAAACTTGGACAGGATAGACACCTCGATGGCTCCCCCCCAGGTGTCGTCACGTTTTATCCAAGAGCAGTACTCCTCATTGCTCTTTCCCAGCACCGCTTCTGAGTAAGCTGCGGGATCACTTGACACGATCTGGGCGATGAGACCTCGCATCTCAGGGGCACAAGCAGGGTCATACACACCGCCTTCCACCACATAATACACACTGGTGAAGAGGCAGGAGTTGTCAGCTGGGACCACTCGACGCGCCAGCATGGGTGAGGTTTCCAGGCGTGGTGCTTTAGTCACAGTGGGGTGATCCTGACGAGGCTTTGGCTTGTTTTTTTCTTCCTCAACAATGAGTGTGTCTCCTGTAAAGGATGACGCAACACAGCCTGGTCAGACTTTGGTAAGAAGAGATTGAGAGGGGAAAAAAAAAATGTTTACAGCTATCCAGTTGTTAACTAAATGTTGAGTACGCCTAAATTGCCTAACAGAGGTTCCCCAAGTTTTGAGATTCTTCTGCCACTCCAGTACAATGGGGTGAACTGAATTTCATCTGGGTTCCTCAAAGCATTAAAGAATAAAGTTCAAAATATTCAACAGCAACTGGTCTTTAACAGAAACTGTGTCACAGTAATTCACAGAAAACTGTCCCATAGTTTTCCTAATCATTATTTTTTTTTCCCTAAAACATAAGTGTAATGACTGGATTATCATTTAAGCATGTCTTGAAAATGTGTAATTCAATAAAATAGTCATATAAATGTGTTAATTAATCTGCATACTTTGGATGTTTTGACAACATACCGGATTTGATGGGGTAATCTTTGAGGTGAGCATCTCCATTTTTAAGATCAAGGCTGGAGGGTGGATAACCAACCATAATTTTCTGCACATCACAAGGGATACCAGTCAGCTCCTCCACCTTGCTCTTTAGCTCTTGCACACAGGACTGATGAGTTAAGCCCTGCATTATGTGGCTCCCATTTTTGGTCTTACAGCGAAGCCGCAACATCCTACCTGTAAAAACATGACAATTTATCAGTAACACTGCAGTTATTTGGAATGAACTTTGCTCAGTGTCAAGACATTGTAATAGCTATCAAGAAGGCACTTTCTGGACATCTTCTGGACAGCTTCTAATGCTTAACAGTAATTATGTACCGTTCTCATTAAATTGTTTAAAATACATTTTAAGAACGGGATAATCTTCAGTACAAAGCTTACGCTATTTACTGTTTGTTGTTGTTCATTTTGGTGAGTCTTAAATACAGCCAATTACACTTATTCTAATGATGACACTTAAAAGAAAAAGGAATTATATTGGTATATAAATATCACCCTTTTGTTTAGAAATTAAAATAATTGTCATTTCAAACTATATAGGGCTGTGTTGAAATGCTAATAATGGCTGATACAAATGAGCACAAAGTGTAGATGGTCTGTGTAAGTATAGCATAAGTAGTTTTCTCATATCTGTGGCACAAAAGAAAACATTTTAGTTTTCCAAATTCAAGGTACTATTTCAAGAATAGTTAGGCTACAGAAATGTCACACAATCAGTTACTGTTTACCAAAAGTAAACAAAAGGCAGTGTATCATTTAAAATGAGTGTAGATGATCAAATATTAACCTCAACTGAGGAGTGACCTTTTTTGAGAAGTTTTCAAAGTGTGACTCATTCATTCATCAATGCAAAAGATTAAAATGTACAAAGAGTGATTATGTGTTAGGCACAAACTGGGGCTGACGCAGGACCAGATCATATGAAGCCCCACTCTAACGTTAGCTACATACAATAAAAATCAAGCAAGAACGAAGTAACGTTACCCACTCGACTCATAACCATATAGCTAGTCGAGTTGCCCCTTAGTATCGTTAGCTAGCTACATAATTGAGGGAGTTTAGGGACATTGAATCTTTTAAACATGATTTTACCCGTACATAAAATATGTAGCGTAATGTTCCCCAAGATGCTGTCTGCTCGAGTTGGTGATTAAATGGAATTCGTCCACGTGTTTTTGTGGTGGTTATTTAACGTTAGCTAAATTACCTCGCTTGCTAGCTAATTGTATTTGTTAGCCTAACTTATGCAACACAGCAAGAATTAGGATGGATACCTTACATTATGCTGGCCGTTGTGTAACAACTGCTTTCTAAATGGAACCGAAATAACAATTAAAGTGCTGATGAGCAGCAGCAGTAAAACACATGACAGCGACATTGCTTTGTTTTTCTTTTCTTTGTTCTGTCAGTTAACGTTGACGACTCAGTGAAACTCAACAGCAAGACAAACAGATATTGGGCTAAGCTAGGAACTCCCTGCCAAGCAAGAAACATGCTGCATTATGCGGAGCCTCTTGTCATATAGCTAACGTTAACTCGACAATTAGCTAGCTAGCCAAAGCGTTTGAGGCATTTATCCTTAACATGTATGAAAGAAACATACTTGCCCCGATTCCGTTATGAACGGTACCTAACGTTATATCGTGTATCATCTGCTAAAGTTAGCATGCTAACTTTAACAATAACTTTGCGTTAAGTGGACTGTTTTTCCAAGCGTTTTGCATCCAGATAAACCCTGGTAAATTCTGTAATCTGCCAATTAGCATGTATATAACGCGACATGACAACTAGCGTTATGTTGTATTCTTACCTGCTGTTGACTGCAGCTGTAACGTTAGCTACCTCAAACAATAAACATTCAGTAGTGAGAGACTGATGTGTAGAACGTCTGTCTACGTCAGTCTACGTCGGTACGACGCCATGACGTTCTCTGTCTGATAACCGTTTTCTATAAATAAAATACATCCATGCCGATAACCCATACAAGGAACCACGACTTGTAACCTGCTTGTAACCCTTTTATGTCAATGCTTGTAACCACCGTTCTGCTTGTAACCTGCTTGTTACAACCATGGATGTATTAAGAGAACGGTTACAACAGAGAACATTCTAATGTTGGCAGAGGCAGAATGTGTTTTTCTAACTAACTGCTCATGGTGATCAAACAAATCCAAACAAAACAGCTGCAGGTCACACAGTTGACTTCAAAACTCATCTCAAAATGGAGAGTAGGATATCTACTGTAAATTACTTGTACTTGTGTAAGTTGCAAGACGTATTAAAATACACCAGAAATATGGTATATTTGATATATCCATATTGTATGACTTTTTTAAGACAATGCCCTTTTTTTTTTTTTTTTTTTTTTTTTTTTTTGTGACATACTATTGCTACTATGACTTTTTACGACATAATGGTAGGCTACATTTTTCCATTTGTTTGTGACATACTACAGCTACTAAGACTGTTTTATGACATACTATACTATGACATTTTAGTGCCATACTATACTATATATTTTTTTATGACTTTTAATGACGTACTATAACATTTTTGCGGCATACTATACAATTACTTTTTTATGACATACTTTATTTATGATATACCGGTACTATACAATTACATTTTTACAACATTGTTTTGTAACATACTATGGCTACTATGACCTTTTTTTTACTATACTATGACTATTTTACGACATAATAAACTATGACTTTTTATTACATACTATACTACAGTATGACTTTTTAATGATATCTCTGATGACATACTATATATGAAGTTTTTTTTCTTTTCTGACTACACTATGACTTTGACAATTTTATGACTTTTTTATGACAAAATATTCTATGATATTTTATGACATTTTATAAAATATTATACTTTGACTTTTTATGAGGTTTTTATGACATACAGTACTATGAATTTTCTATGACATAGGTTACTAGTAGATTTTTGACACTGTTATGATATATATATTTTACAATATTTGTATGACATATATAACCTTTTAATGGCATTTTAATGTATACCACTACTTTTTGAATTACATACTATGACTTTGTTAATGACATACCATGCTATAACTTTTTATGACATACTTTACTATAGGCCCTATGAGAGCCAACAGTAAAATCAATTGCTGACATTAGGAGAAACTCACAAGAGTTTCATCTTCCGGCACCTGGACTCCTCAGGAACCTACACCAGGATCCTGTTTGTGGGCTTCAGTTCTGCCTTCACCACCAGCCTCCTGGCTCTGCTACAGGACAAGCTGTCCCAGCGGCATGTGCCTGATTCCACCTGCTGGTGGATCACAGACTTCCTGTCTGACCAGATGCAGCGCGTGAAGCTGGGGAAATACGTCTCTGACTCTCTGACCATCAGCACCGGTTCCCCTCAAAGCTGCGTCCTTTCCCCTCTGCTCTTCTCCCTGTACACCAACAGCTGCACCTCCAGTCACCAATCGGTCAAGCTCCTGAAGTTCGCGGGTGACACCACTCTCATTGGACACCACATCTCTGGTGGGGATGAGTCCTCCTACAGGTGGGAGATTGACCACCTGGTGACTTGGTGCAGTCAGTTCTTGGAGCTAAACGCTCTGAAGACAGTGGAGATGGTTGTGGATTTTAGGAAGGATGCAGCCCCACCTGCCCCCATCACCCTGGGGATACTCCACAGTCAACATTGTGGAGTCCTTTCGCTTCCTGGGCTCCATCATCTCCCAGGACCTCAAGTGGGAGCCCAGCCCCCTTATAAAAAAAGCCCAGCAGAGGATGTACTTCCTGCGGCAGCTGAAGAAGTTAAACCTGTTAAAGACTGTGATGGTTCACTTCTACACTGCCATCATTGAGTCCATCCTCACCTGCTCCATCACCATCTGGTACGCTGCTGCCCCTGCTTAGGACAAGGGCAGACTGCAGCGTATTGTCCGCTCTGCTGAGAAGGTGATTGGCTGCAATCTGCCTTCTCTCCAGCACCTGTACGCCTCCAAGACGCTGAGGCGGGCAGGAAAGATTGTAGCCGATTCCTCTAACCCAGGACAAAAACTCTTTAAGCCTCTCCCCTTTGGCAGGAGATTGCGGTCCATTAGGACCAAAAACCTCACGCCATAAACTACACTAACTATATTTTAACCGCACTAATATATTTTTACGTCCCCTGATGTGGGTGATTGTTCTGTGTTGGTACTTTTTGACCTCAGCTCAGCATTCGACACAGTAGAGACCATCATATCCGGCATATCAGGCATAGCTCTAGATTAATTTTCATCCTATCTCCCCGACAGAAGCTTTACCATTTGGAGACTATGTGTCAGATTTCTCTCCACTGTCCTGCGGTGTCCACATGGCTCGATTGTGGGGCCCCTGCTATTCTCTTTATATTTGCTGCCCTTGGGACAGATCATAAACCGATACAACATTGCTTACCAGGTATGCAGATTATATCCAACTTAATTTTTTATTTAAACCAAATGAGTACTCCGGGTTATCTTGGCTGTCTTAATGCTATTAGGGACTGGTTAGCAGTAAATTCATTACAGCTCAGTACTGATAAGACAGAGATTCTGATTGTTGCTCCAAAAAAGGTCGTCCTTACAATCGTCCTCTGCTGTCCGTTCTAATCGGCGCAATTAAGGGTGATGTTTGATAAAACGACATTGTTGGACACACATGTAAAGCAGCTGACCAGAAGTTGTTTTTTTCTACCTGAAGAATATTTGTAAACTGAGATCTGTAGTTTTTACTGCTGAACAAGAGATGCTCATACATGCCTTTATCTCCTCCCGTATAGACTAATGCAACTCACTGTTTTCTGCACTCAGTATGTCTGCCCTCGATCGCTTTCAGTCCATCCAAAACGCTGCCGCAAGGCTGCTTACAAGATCATCCAGACCGTCTCACATCACCCCTGTACTCAAGTCTTCAAATATAGGATTCAGAGATTCGGACTTTTGAGTCCGTAGGACCGAGACTCTGGAACGCTCTGCCTCGTTCAATACGGTCTGCTGTCTGTGGACTCTTTTAAAAATCAGTTGAAGACCTACTTTTTTAAACAGGCCTTTGGATGACCTCGCCACACTTTATTTTTTTGTATTACATTGTGATTTTAATTGTACATTTTACTTACTTCCTTATTTACTTACTAACTTTCATCTTGAACTATACATCTGCCCATTGCACACAGTGCTTAAACTACTTAAACAGTCTATTTTGTATGTATGTGTTTCTGTTTCTGTATTTATTGTTTATTCTTATTAATATTTAGTATATTTGTTTGTGAATGTACTGTATGTACCAATCACCTAGGCAAATTCCACATAGGGTAGCTACTGAGGCAATAAATTCCTTTCTGATTCTAATTTATAATAATATATATAAATATAATATAATTAAATATAATAATTTATAATTTTTTTATGACATACTATGCTATGACTTTTTATGATATTTTGTGACATACTATACTATGACTTTTTTCAACATACTGTACTAAGACTTTTTTCAATATCTTTTTATGGCATACTATACCATGACTTTATTCAACATAATATACTATGACTAGTTTTTTGACATACTATACTGTAACTTTTTATGTCGTTTTTCAACATACAATGATATGACTCATTTCATACTTCAGTCTATTGGAAGGCTGATTAGAGAGCCTTAGGTTGGGAGTTTGATTCCCATCAAGAGCTAATTATTTTTTAAGTAAGATGTCCAAAGAAAAGTCACATTATACTTTGACATATACCATGACTTTTTTATGACTTTTTTCGAGATACTATACTGTGACTTTTTTTTGACATACTATATTATGACTTTTTATGTCATTTTTAGAAATACATTGATTTGACTTGTTTTATAGCTTAGTCTATTAGAAGACTGGTTGGGGAGGCTTAGGTTGGGAGTTTTATTCCCATAAAGAGCTAACTATTTTTTAAGTAAGATGTCCAAGGGAAAGTCTCACTATACAATGACTTTTTTGGCATACTATACCATGACTTTTTTCAACATACTATACTATGACTTTTTATGTCATTTTTCAACAGTCAAGGCTGTAACTAATTGTGTAGCTCAGTATCTTAGAAGACTGGTTGGGGAGGCTAAGGTTGGGAGTTTTATTCCCATCAAGAGCTAACTATTTTTTAAGTAAGATGTCCAAGGGAAAGTCACACTATACTATGGCTTTTTTGATGTACTATACTATGACTTTTTTATGACTTTTGCGACATACTATACTATGACTTTTTTGACATACTAATACTATGACTATTTTTTCGACATACTATGCTATGACTTTTTATGTCATTTTTTTAAATACAATGATATGACTAATTTTATAGCTCACTCACTGTACTATATTATGACTTTTTTCGACATACTATTCTATGACTTTTTATGTCATTTTTTGACACACTATACTATGACTATTTTTTCGACATACTATACTATGACTTTTTATGACAGTTTTCAACATGTCATACTATGACTTTTTTTGACATACTATACTATGTTTTTTTTAACATGCTATACTACGACTTTTTTCAACATACTATACTATGACGATTTTTTTTGACATACTATACTATGACTTTTTTTGACATACTATACTATGACTTTTTTCAACATACTGTACTAAGACTTTTTTCAATATCTTTTTATGGCATACGATACCATGACTTTTTTCAACATACTATACTATGACTAGTTTTTTGACATACTATACTGTAACTTTTTATGTCGTTTTTCGACATATAATGATATGACTCGTTTCATAGTTCAGTCTATTGGAAGGCTGATTAGGGAGCCTTAGGTTGGGAGTGTGATTCCCATCAAGAGCTAATTATTTTTTAAGTAAGATGTCCAAAGAAAAGTCACACTATACTTTGACCTTTTTTTGACATACTATACCATGACTTTTTTATGACTTTTTTCGAGATACTATACTGTGACTTTTTTTTGACATACTATACTATGACTTTTTATGTCATTTTCAGAAATACATTGATTTGACTTGTTTTATAGCTCAGTCTATTAGAAGACTGGTTGGGGGAGGCTTAGGTTGGGAGTTTTATTCCCATAAAGAGCTAACTATTTTTTAAGTAAGATGTCCAAGGGAAAGTCTCACTATACAATGACTTTTTTGGCATATTATACCATGACTTTTTTCAACATACTATACTATGACTTTTTATATCATTTTTCAACAGTTAAGGCTGTAACTAATTGTATAGCTCAGTATGTTAGAAGACTGGTTGGGAGGCTAAGGTTGGGAGTTTTATTCCCATCAAGAGCTAACTATTTTTTAAGTAAGATGTCCAAGGGAAAGTCACACTATACTATGGCTTTTTTTGATGTACTATACTATGACTTTTTTATGACTTTTTCGACATACTATACTATGTGTTTTTTCGACATGCTATACTACGACTTTTTATGACTTTTTGCGACATACTATACTATAACTTTTTTGACATACTAATACTATGACTATTTTTTCGACATACTATGCAATGACTTTTTATGTCATTTTTTGAAATACAATGATATGACATATTTTATAGCTCACTCTGTTAGAAGACTGTACTATACTATGACTTTTTATGTCATTTTTTGACACACTATACTATGACTATTTTTTCGACATACTATACTATGACTTTTTATGACAGTTTTCAACATGTCATACTATGACTTTTTTTGACATACTATACTATGTGTTTTTTTGACATGCTATACTACGACTTTTTTCAACATACTATACTATTTTCGACATACTATACTATGACGATTGTTTTTGACATACTATACTATGACGACTTTTTTTGACATACTATACTATGACTTTTTTTGACATACTATACTATGCTTTTTATGTCGATCAAGAGCTAATTATTTTTTAAGAAAGATGTCCAAGGGAAAGTCACACTGTACTATGACTTTTTTTGACATACTATACTGTGACTGTTTTTGATGACATGCTATACTATGACTTTTTTATGACTTTTTTCGACATACTATACTATGACTTTTTATGTCTTTTTTCGACATACAATGCTATGACTTGTTTTATAGCTCAGTCTATTAGAAGACTGGTTGGGGAGGCTCAGGTTGGGTGTTTGATTCCCATCAAGAGCTAATTATTTTTTAAGTAAGATATCCAAAGAAAAGTCACACTATACTTTGACCTTTTTTGACATACTATACCGTGACTTTTTTATGACTTTTTTTGAGATACTATACTGTGACTTTTTTTCGACATACTATACTATGACTTTTTATGTCATTTTTAGAAATACATTGATTTGACTTGTTTTATAGCTCAGTCTATTAGAAGACTGGTTGGGGAAGCTTAGGTTGGGAGTTTTATTCCCATAAAGAGCTAACTATTTTTTAAGTAAGATGTCCAAGGGAAAGTCTCACTATACTATGACTTTTGTGGCATACTATACCATGACTTTTTTCAACATACTATACTATGACTTTTTATGTCATTTTTCAACAGTTAAGGCTGTAACTAATTGTATAGCTCAGTATGTTAAAAGACTGGCTGGCGAGGCTAAGGTTGGGAGTTTTATTCCCATCAAGAGCTAACTATTTTTTAAGTAAGATGTCCAAGGGAAAGTCACACTATACTATGGCTTTTTTGATGTACTATACTATGACTTTTTTATGACTTTTTTGACATACTATACTATGTGTTTTTTCGACATGCTATACTACGACTTTTTATGACTTTTTGCGACATACTATACTATGACTTTTTTGACATACTAATATTATGACTATTTTTTCGACATACTATGCTATGACTTTTTATGTCATTTTTTGAAATACAATGATATGACTAATTTTATAGCTCACTCTGTTAGAAGACTGTACTATACTATGACGTTTTTCGACATACTATACTATGACTTTTTAGGACAGTTTTCAACATGTCATACTATGACTTTTTTTGACATACTATACTATGTGTTTTTTTGACATGCTATACTACGACTTTTTTCAACATACTATACTATTTTCGACATACTATACTATGACGATTTTTTTTGACATACTATACTATGACTTTTTTTGACATACTATACTATGCTTTTTATGTTGATCAAGAGCTAATTATTTTTTAAGAAAGATGTCCAAGGGAAAGTCACACTGTACTATGACCTTTGTTGACATACCCTGCTATGACTTTTTTCAACGTACTATACTGTGACTGTTTTTGATGACATGCTATACTATGACTTTTTTATGACTTTTTTCGACATACTATACTATGTGTTTTTTTCGACATGCTATACTACAACTTTTTATGACTTTTTGCGACATACTATACTATGACTTTTTTTCAACATACTATACTATGACGTTTAATGTCATTTTTTGAAACGCAATGATGTGATTTTTTTATAGCTCAGTCTGTTAGAAGACTGTTTGGGGAGGCTTAGGTTGGGAGTTTGATTCCCATCAAGAGCAATTTTTTTTGCTATACTATGACTTTTTTTGACATACTATACTGTGACTGTTTTTGATGACATGCTATACTATGACTTTTTTATGACTTTTTTCGACATACTTTACCATGACTTTCTATGTCTTTTTCGACATACAATGCTATGACTTGTTTTATAGCTCAGTCTATTAGAAGACTGTTGGGGAGGCTTAGGTTGGGTGTTTGATTCCCATCAAGAATCTCATCTTACATATTTTTTAAGTAAGATGTCCAAAGAAAAGTCACACTATACTTTGACCTTTTTTTGAACTTACTATACCATGACTTTTTTCGACGTACTATACTGTGACTGTTTTTTCAACATGCTATACTATGACTTTTTATGACTTTTTGGGACATACTATACTATGACTATATTTTCGACATACTATACTATGATTTTTTTCAACATACTATACTATGGCTATTTTTTTGACATACTTGACCATGACTTTTTATGTAATTTTTTGACAAATAATGCTATGACTAATTTTATAGCTCAGTCTGTTAGAAGACTGGTTGAGGAGGATTAGGTTGGGAGTTTGATCCTCAAGAGCTAATTATTTTTTAAGTAAGATGTCCAAGGGAAAGTCACACTACACTATGACTTTTTAAACATACTATACTATGACTTTTAATGTCATGTTTTGAAATACAATGATATGACTTGTTTTATAGCTCAGTCTATTAGAAGACTGGTTGAGGAGGCTAAGGTTGGGAGTTTGATTCCCATCAAGAGCTAACTATTTTTTAAGTAAAATGTCCAAGGGAAAGTCTCACTATACTATGACTTTTTGACATACTATACTATGACTGTTTACTATGACTTTTTTCGACATACTATACTGTGACTTTTTTTCAACATACTATACTATGACTTTTTATGTCATTTTTCAACAGTTAAGGCTATAACTAATTGTATAGCTCAGTCTGTTAGAAGACTGGTTGGGGAGGCTTAGGTTGGGAGTTTTATTTCCATCAAGAGCTATTTATTTTTGCTATACTATGACTTTTTTATGACTTTTTTCAACATACTATACTATGTGTTTTTTCAACATACTATACTATGACTATTTTTTTGACAAACTATACTAATACTTTTTTCGAAATTTTTTATGGCATAATATACCATGACTTTTATCAACATACTATACTATGACTCTTTATGACTTTTTTATGACTTTTTTCCATGACTGTTTTCGACATGCTATACTAAAACTTTTTATGTCATGTTTATGTCTATGTTTTTGAAATACAATGATATAACTTTTTTTATAGCTCAGTCTGTTAGAAGACTGGTTGGGGAGGCTTAGGTTGGGAGTTTGATTCCCATCAAGAGCTATTTATTTTTGCTATACTATGACTTTTTTATGACTTTTTTCGACATACTTTACCATGACTTTCTATGTCTTTTTCGACATACAATGCTATGACTTGTTTTATAGCTCAGTCTATTAGAAGACTGGTTGGGGAGGCTCAGGTTGGGTGTTTGATTCCCATCAAGAATCTCATCTTACATATTTTTTAAGTAAGATGTCCAAAGAAAAGTCACACTATACTTTGACCTATACTATACTATTACTATACCATGACTTTTTTATGACTTTTTTAGAGATACTATACTGTGACTTTTTTTCGACATACGACATGACTTTCTATGTCTTTTTTGACATACAATGCTATGACTCATTTTATAGCTCAGTCTGTTAGAAGACTGGTTGGGGAGGCTTAGGTTGGGAGTTTGATTCCCATAAAGAGCTAACAATTTTTTAAGTAAGATGTCCAAGGGAAAGTCACACTGTACTATGACCTTTGTTGACATACTATACCATGACTTTTTTTGACATACTATACTATGACTATATTTTCGACATACTATACTATGATTTTTTTCAACATACTATACTATGACTATTTTTTCGACATACTAAACTATGACTTTTTTTGACATACTACACCATGACTTTCTTCAACATTCTATACTATGACTTTTTTATGACTTTTTTCGAAATACTATACTATGAATTTTTATGACTTTTTTCGACATAATATACTATGTGTTTTTATGTCATTTTTTGAAATACAATGATATACCTTGTTTTATAGCTCAGTCTGTTAGAAGACTGGTTGGGGAGGCTTAGGTTGGGAGTTTGATTCCCATCAAGAACCAACTATTTTTTAAGTAAGATGTCCAAGGGAAAGTCACACTATACTATGACTTTTTTGACATACTATACTATGATTTTATTCACATACTATACTATGACTTTTATTGACATGTACTATACTAAGACTTTTTTCGATATTTTTTTATGGGATAATATACCATGACTTTTTTCAACATGCTATACTACGACTTTTTATGACAATTTTTTCGACATACTATACTATAACTTTTTTCAACATACTATACTGTGACTTTTTTTCGACATACTTGACCATGACTTTTTATGTAATTTTTTGACAAATAATGCTATGACTAATTTTATAGCTCAGTCTGTTAGAAGACTGGTTGAGGAGGATTAGGTTGGGAGTTTGATCCTCAAGAGCTAATTATTTTTTAAGTAAGATGTCCAAGGGAAAGTCACACTTCACTATGACTTTTTAAACATACTATACTATGACTTTTTAATGACATTTCATGACATACTTTATTATGACTTCATTTTGACATACTATACTATGACATTTTTATGATATTTGTGGCAGTAGCTGTCTGTAGGGAGTAGGGTTGGGAACTGGAAGGTCACTGGTTCAAGTCCCCATATGGTAGTGGACGGGTAGCTAAAGAGGTGCCAGTACCTCCTGGGCACTGCCAAGGTGCTCTTGAGCAAGGCACCTAACCCGATGCCTGTCCATTGACAGCTGCAGCCCCCTCAGTCTGACATCTCTGCATTAGTGGCTTGTGTGTATTTCAGGCCTGTGTGGGATGTGTATTCCAACAACAGAGTCAAAACATTGTAATTTCCCCTGCAGGGTAAATAAAGACACGCTATGCCAGGTCTGTTTATGTTTTTTTTTTTTTTTTTGTAATATGACTTTTTTCTTTTACAACATTCCTTTAACTTTTTTATGATATAATAAAAACGTAATGAAACTCTCAAACTGTATGGTGAACTTTAGAGGAATAATGTATGTATACGTTTCTATTATTGATTTGTTGTATTGTTTATTTAGCCCAATTACATTGTATTTACATTATTTGTATTCATTATTACATAAATATTCTTTTTTTCTCTGAGTAGGTTTGCATGTTTGCAATGTGTGTCTATTTGATTATTTTTTGAAGGAGGTATTGGTGTTTTTGTATAGGTTCATGTTTGTATATGCAGGGGTGTATCCTTAAATAATGACATGCCAATATAAACAGAAAATAAATGTATGTGTGGAAGTGAAAAATATTGCTTTTAAACTTTGTAAATCACAAAGGTCTAAATTCCTTATAGTAAGTGTTGTAGTGGATGCCAATTTATGAGAATACAGACAGTAAACCCCAGGAACAGGCTTTAAGAGAATTATAAAACATTTAATCTGTTAATTAGGCTGAAACAAGTCAATTTCCAGTTCTTTAAAACAATTTCTTTCTGCTTACAATTGACTGAATAATTGGTTCAGGTTTTCACTCCAGTTATCGTGAAGTGTAAATGAGGAAACCCCTAGACCACCCCTCCCATACTTTTCTGTCCCCTAATCAAAAACTGTAATGCCTCTGATTTTATCTCTCTTCTAATAATATCCTAATATGTATCAAGCAAAGCCATTTCTCTATGCTAAGCTTATTCAATTCTTTGATAAGTATGAGCCAACTTGAAATAGAAACAAGGAACAAATAAATGAAGGCCACAAATAATAGAATTACAACAGATAAATGTAACAGATCAACGTGTTCTCATGAACGGGTCTGATTTGAATCTGTCCATTTGGAAGATCACATGCTGCAAAGATTTGCGCAAATCCTTATCAACAACACAAATCACAGTCAGAGAGTGAAACTTTCCCTACAGTGAAACTGTATTATTAAGTAAAATGAAAGGATTTTTGAATATGGCGGATGTAAAAAAAAAAAAAAGTAATGAGTAAAGATACATTTGCATAAAGCAATTAAAACAGAATAACATAAACATAAAAGTCAGGAAATAGACAGAATACCATCAACATGTTATCTTTTGGTTGCACATAACCCCTTCCTATAGAATATACAGGCAAAAAGAACAATGGATTAACAGATGGACATTCAGGATTTAGTGTACATTGTGACAGATAACACCAGTCTAATACAATATGTATTTAAATGGCAGCTTGTGACAGAAAAGTAAGTTTCTTTATCTACTGCTGGTATACAGTATGTCCAGCAATGTGGTGTATTTATTTAACAATACATACAGCATGCAAAGCTTCCAAAACATAAGAAAGAAACTCAGTTTATACAGAAATACAGTATTTTAATTTCCTTCAGAACTCAACTAGTACATTCTCTCAAATCTAAACCAATCAATAACATAAGACATAAAAGATTATGGCTAGAAATACAGAATACAGTTAGAAATATATTTTATATAAATCACAACTACAGATTGTTTGCATGATAGATGACAGAATATGCGTTATAAAAATATTTATATATACTTTGACATGTTCTATTCGCACAAGTGAAAATTGGCTTTCATCATAAAGACGCATTACTTGCTCTTGTTAAATTCATACAGAGAACCTAATTCTATCAATATACTTAAAGTTCAGTAAGGCATTGTAGTATTTACAATGAGGATTAGTTGCCAATTTGTTTTGGTTGATTGATTGATTGATTGTTTGCGTTTGTCACACATGCAGAACTGTTTATGATGCTAATGATAAGGCTTCCAGTTTGAGGCCTCAGCATGCAGAGTAAAATTAAACAGAGGTTGAGATAGACATGGCCAAAAAAATGACCTCATCATCCGACCATCCCTTCTTAGAATGTGGTAAAGAAAAAATCCTGACTGAAGCCAGAACTTTTTTCCCCACATTGTGCCATGAAGAAAGAGGCCTTCATCTTCACTCAGAAGCGGACACAGCCACTCGTTTCTTCGGGGCTGTCAAAGTCGCTTCCTTCGCACAGGGACTCCTGCAAGAAAAAGATCATGTCACTTACAACAAATTAATGACTTACAGCAGCAAATCCTATTCAAGCTAACAGCTTCCCAGGGGGACCAGGAGTCTTAAAAATAAAATAAAAATTCCCATTTTTCCTCTTACCTGTAGTGCTACTCAGTCTAGATTGTTTTGGTGTGAGTTGCCCAATGTTGGAGATATCGGCCGTAGAAATGTCTGCCTTCTCTCCATATTGGAGAACCAGATGCCAGATAGCACTCGGCTTGTGGTGCACAAAGCACCAAAAAAATAAAAAAATAAAAACTTAACAGCAATGTCTCTTTCCAGAAATCCTGACCCGGTTACTCAATAATAATAACGCTATAATCCACATACCTGGTGGACAGTTTTCATTTTTAACCAAACTACGCCCTAGAAGGTAAACATCTCTAAGGACGATATCGGCAACATTTGGCAACTCACACCAAAACAATCTACATGTATATTAATAAATAGCACTACAGGAGCTATCATTAACTACTATCATCAAAGAGTTCTACTGAAGTTGATTAAATAGTTGCAGCCATTTATTAAACTACCACAGAATTAGTGTCTGATAGAGCGCTCTTGATAAGGCTGCTTAGAAGAACCAAAGCCGACAGCAGCTTCTGTTCAAAGTGCAAAGGTGATGGAAGGTTAGAGAAACCCAAAGACTGAAAACCATAAAAATACACCGCTGTGACAACATATTGACATGGGTTACATTGACATGAGTTGAATTGTGGGAAAGAAAAATGAAGGCTTGGCTACATGTACTAAATCTCCAAAATACTCTCAGAAAACTGCTTCCTATCCAAGACTGTAAGACAGGTTTAGAAGAAAGAGAGAGATAGACAGAAATGTGGAGAGGGGCTGAAGCACTGTACCCAAACCCACAAGGCAAGGCCAACAAATACACAACACAAATATGCATTTTTAAACATAATTTCTTTTGAAAGTTTGAAATGTGTCATTTGTGTGTTATCTCTAATTGTTCTCAAATGGGATTCCATTTTTAAAAAGTGCAATCATCACTGTATATTTATGAAGGTTTATGTTCAGCTAATAATGTACCCTTGTAACAAAATACAGTACAAAAAGTATTGTGCAATGTTTTTGTGTCTTTTGTATCCCATAAAGGCTAAATCAAAAACGTAGACATGCTGTGCTGCATATTCAAGCCAGAGACAGCCCAGTGGTGAAGCAGCGCTCATGCAAACTTTGGAAACAGACCGATGCAACATAAAAAGAAGAGAGCAACCCATTTCAGATCTAAAAACATGCCCTGAGAGAGAAAGATAGACATAGAGATGGATTCCATGAACGTCATTTTTAACACAGGCACTAAATCATCGAGAGGATCCAACACTGAGGCGAGGGAATGCCAGACACAGGGTTACAACTGTGGTGGGACATGACTGATTACAGCTGACGGTGACTGATTTAGAGGGGGAGCCTGTAACTCTGGCACTAACTTGGCTTTGCCGTCCCTCTGGCATCAGAGCTGATGGGGTGGGGGCGAGCGGTAGCCAGGGCTGGTTGCCCGCGCTGTAGAGCCTGGGACGCTTGACCTGGTCGTGACTGGACAAGGGAGTGTAACTATTCCGGCGATGTATGAGAGCAGAGCCCCTCGGGATTTTATCCTGGTAGGAGATGAAATATCGCAAGTGTTAAGGAAAAAATATCAGGGAACATACAAACAGCTGGGGACGGACATCTGACACAGCCAAGCAAACTAGCCTTCCTCTCCACATGGATCCACAGAAGCCGTTTTAAGTGACAGACGCCGTTTCAATCACGTTATTCCACCACACAACATAAAACATTATTGAATTGTAATAGTAAAAGGGACTAATAGTTCAAATACAGCAGTCTTTCATAAAGTATACATAATCTTAATATCAGGATGCAAACCAGAGCAATAGTAATGATTAGATCAGCCAAGCAAGGTAGCACGATCAGTCACTTCCTCCATCACAGTAAAATAACCAAATCACCAAATTAAAACTGACTTCACAATCATTATTTGCAGCTCAAGCCAGAGAACAATTTGCCAACATAAAAATACAGGCATAAAGAAAATGGAGTCAAGGCAGCAAAGCCTCACACAGGGGATGAGGTGTACTGAACTAGCAGACACAAGAAACAGCGAGCCTAATAGACTTGGATTAGATGTTGAGATCTGCTGATAATTTGCATATATGATCACATTTGAAGCTTTAATTCAACAATACTGAATGCACATTTATGCAACAATGTATTTCAGCTCGATTCAGAGTGACTTACAAGAGGCCTGTCTCGATGTGTGTTTACTGACTCCACATTAAGATAAAACATTTCCACTTTACAACCTAGAAGATAAAAGACAGAATACATTTAAATAATGCATGCATATTATGAGAGTTATGCTATGGTGCAACACAGGGAGCTAAGGTAAAGACCTACCATATGCAACAGGGGTTAGCTTGAGTATGGTGTGCAGCGGACATTTCATGTATGGTAGATCTTCTATGGGATGAAGAAGAGAGTATATGAAATGTTATCATCTGCTGATGTGATGTAGTATGTGTATATTGTGTGTGTGTGTGTGTGTGTGTGTGTACACTTGTGTTTATCTGACCTGCACTCTTGTCCAGGAAGTAAGCTAGCAGACAGCGCATCACAGCCTGGTGGCAGATGACCAACACGTTGCCCTGTCTCTCCAACTCCATGATAACCGGCTCCAAACGTTGAACTAAATCTTGGTACGACTGGAAAAACAGAAGAGACTATTTAAACCTGACTGCAGAAGGCCAAGCTTAAAGTGATGGTTCGGAGTAATTTCACCCTAGGGTTCAGCTGAATAGCTTCATTAGCCCTGCGCTAAGCTATTCAGCTGATAACGCTGCTACGCTAACTCTCCCAATGCTAGACCCAGCTGAAAAAAGCTTCTGGGGGGGTGTTTGGCTCGAGGTCATGGTGCAAAGGACTCTAGGGTGAAATTACTCCGAAACATCACTTTAAACAAGATGAATTCAGCTTATTGAATCTAAAGTATGGAAGGAGCATGTCAGGTGACCTCTCCTCCTGGGTAGCGATAGTGGTACTTGTCCTGGTCCCTCAAAGCAAACTCCTCTGGGAATGTGTTCTCGATCATCTCGTAAGTCATCTCCTCACACACACCCTGGACAAGGAGAACAGAGCATTTGTCTAAATGTTTAATTTTGCTGCCGAGAAAACATGACTGTAGGATTTAAAAGTATTCCACATAAAGATTATATAAAGAAACAGCAGCGGTATCTTTTGAAAGAAGAATGTCAGTTTCACATGTAGTAAGAGCAGCAAAGTGATTGTGGTTGTTTCTTCTATGGATGCTTGAAAAGCAGTGTTGGGAGTAAGAGTGGGTCCACTACTTTTAGCGGCAACGAGCATGTAACGAAATATTTCATTCAATCAAGTAACGCAATAAATGAAATTTAAATGAGTTCTTTACTCGCGTTACTCTCTTTTGTGAAAATGAAACGCTTGCAGACAAGAAGACAGACAGGCCTACTTTAGCTGCTTCTGATCTGACGCAATGATACACCAATCAAACAATGAGCATTAAACCACAGCATGGCCGATAGCTTAGAATAAGCTTTCTCTCCTGGAAGAAATTACTTTTCGCTAGTCGACAAAAACGTAGTGGTGAGTTGTCAATTATGTGCAGGTGTAAAGAACCTATCCACATCTAAGAGTAGCAATTCAAATCTTAGGAAGCACCTGTTGAAGCAACACGCTTCGACAAAGCTAGTAGTGAAAGAGCCCAGCCCTACGGATGCTGAAGGCGCCACTCCATGCAACAACCAAAGCTAGATTTTACACTGACTGCAGTGCAGCCGATAAACCAGGCAGAGCTGAATAAAATGATTGCTAGGTATGTTGTCGATGACATGCATTCTCTGTCAACTGCTTGATTTGAAGGCCTGTTGCCCTGATGATCTAAAAATGTGTTTCACTGTTTAGTACTGTTCATATTTACATTTACAAAAGCAGACAAAAGTAACTTAAAAGTTACTTTCCCTAGTAACTAATTACTTTTTATATACAGTAATTGTTAAGTATTTCAATTACTTTTAAAAGAAGTAACGAGTAACTGTAACTAATTACTAATTTTCAGTAACTTGCCCAATACTGTTGAAAAGGAGCAAAAGCACTGAAATGCTTTGTGGCTGTTTAACTTATACTTCTACACTGAAGCCTTTTTTCAATTTTGTATTGTGCGGTGATGGAATGTAACTGAGTAACTTCACTCAAGTACTGTAGTAAGTTTGATTTTCTTTCCCTGCCACTTTCTACTTCTACTCCACTACATTTTAGAGGGAAATATTGTACTTTTTACTCCACTACAAATATCGGATATCAGTTACCAGTTACTTTAGAAATTCAAATTGTTGCATACAAAGCATACAATGAGCTTATAAAATATGACGTGTTGTTCTAAATTAAAAACTATCCAACAAGTACAGTTGAAAAGTTTAGTTGTTTGATTGTTTAGTTGACAGAAAATGAATTGGCAAGAGGCCATTTTACTGCACTACTTTAATAACTACAGTTTTCCCATTAATACTTTTACTTACAGTAAGATTTTTTCAGCACAGGACTTTTACTTTTACCTAAAGCTGCAGTAGGTAGAATAAAAAAAAAACTCCAGAATTTGAAGTAGAGTGAGACCTCTTCCTGGAGCTCTCTCCTCTCTGTTGAACAGTACATGTGCAGAACAGCCAATCGGAACTCTTTTTCTCTCTGAAATGACCTGTGATTGGCCAAAGTTTCCATCACAGGCTGGATTTTCTAAAGCCTAAAAACAGAGCCAAGAGGAAGTGCAGAAGTCTAGTTTTCTCTCAGACCACTTGAATTACAGTATGCTGAAAGATTATTTTGGAATTTATGCCAAAATAAATTACCTACCACAGCTTTAAGTAAATGCTCTAAATACTTCCTTCCCCCATGGTATAGTGTTAGGTACTGTCAGGAAGCCCCCTTTCCCCAAAATACAGTTTCTATCTGAATCTGTAATGATTCATACAATTGTAAAATGTGGGAAGTTAGATGATGAGAATACTGACCGCATCAATCTCATTGAGTATCTTCCACTGTTCATAAGGGACACCCAGCTCCTCCGCTGTCTGGATGGTTCTTCTCAGTTGGCTCGTCCACACTTTCAAATCTGACAGTTTGTGCTCCTCAATGAAATCTCGCAGGGCATGGGCGAACTGGGATGTGAGAGAGACAGAGTAAGGTTTCCAAGCATCTGTCTGTTCATCATCTATCCATTATTAATTCCTTAATATTATGTATTCAAAGGTATTTCTAATTCACTAGATTCATTTTCAGTTGATAGAGACAAGAAAATGAGAAATGAGAGAGGATTAAATGTGATAAAAGGTTTATGATTTAGGTGTTAAATACACCTTATCCCACTGAGCAGTCTCCCTGAAAGAGGCTTGTGGTCGTTTAGTTTTTTTTTTTTTAAAGACACTGGCTTTGCAGTTCATAAAATGAGGATTATGAGAGAGAACCTGTTTCCCTCGAGGAGAAAGTTCCGAGTCTCCTCCGATACGGCCTTCAACGTTGTGGTTGCTCTCTCCATGCCGACACAGGTAGATGGAGTGAGAGTGCACGTGGATGTTCATGAGGTAGTAGACAATCTTGCTCTGGATGTAGTCCTGCACCCGGTTCACCAGAAAACGCCGACCCACGTTCATCACCTTGATGAAAGATAGGTCCCTGCAGGTGGATGCATGATTGAATGAGTCAAATGGTTGTTTACTGACACCATCTAGTGTTTTCTTTCTGAACTGCAACTGTAATTCCACACAATTATGTATGTACTGTATGTACGTATGCATGCATGTATTTATGGCTCAATGGTGTTTTAAGCCCCCAACCTCGACTTCAAGGCACCTAACCTAATCGTAGTGCCTTCCAGGCAGCGCTGCCTGGAAGATGACGTTGGGGGCTTAAAACACCAAACACCGTATTTATGTATGTACAGTACAGGCCAAAAGTTTGGACACACCTTCTCATTTAATGTGTTTCTTTATTTTCATGACTATTTACATTGTAGATTCTCACTGAAGGCATCAAAACTATGAATGAACACATATGGAATTATGTACTTAACAAAAAAGTGTGAAATAACTGAAAACATGTCTTATATTTTAGATTCGTCAAAGTAGCCACACTTTGCTTTTTTTGATAACTCTGCAAACCCTTGGTGTTCTCTCAATGAGCTTCATGAGGTAGTCACCTGAAATGGTTTTCACTTCACAGGTGTGCTTTGTCAGGGTTAATTAATGGAATTTTGTCCCTTATTAATAAAAAAGCAAAGGGTGGCTACTTTGAAGAATCTAAAATATAAGACATGTTTTCAGTTATTTCACACTTTTTTGTTAAGTACATAATTCCATATGTGTTCATTCATAGTTTTGATGCCTTCAGTGAGAATCTACAATGTAAATAGTCATGAAAATAAAAAGGAAACGCATTGAATGAGAAGGTGTGTCCAAACTTTTGGCCTGTACTGTATGTATGTATGTATGTAGCAAATAATTGTATTGCTTGTTTAAAAAACATTCCAAAGTAAGCTTTATATAAATAATCTCATAATTTTTTTTTAATGTAAACTGTATTAAATAATGTTTTAAAAAACATAAATAAAGCAGAAGGATCTCATCAGTCCTTACTTGTCGTAATCATCAGGATCTAATGGTTGGTAAGTAACCTTGTAGCACTCGATTCGTTTGAGGAAGTCATCCATTACTCTCTCTCTGTGTCTCTCAGGGTAGTCTGGACTGGACACTTTCACTTCCTGTTACAGGTATTCAGCACATTCAAACAATGTGACCAAGCACAGCTGTTCTCACAGAACACTGTAGATAGTGTGAATAATAATAGATTACGGGTTTGACCCAGACAACAAGTCACAGTCAAACCTCGTTGGTGACATGAGATCATACCAGAATATTAGCAGCAATGACCTCTGGGTCGTCACACACCGACTCCACAAAGAACACCTGTTGGAAAGAGGGCAGCCCACAGGGTCAACATGTGCAATAGCTTCCTGTAACTGTCCATAGACCAAATGCCATGTCACACAATCAGACACTTTATTGTCAGAGAAAAAAGGCACCCTGGGAATGAAGGATAGTTTTTATCATTAAAATTCAGATAAAAAATAAAGAGATGAAATTAGAAAGATTATTATTTTACTACACTACTGGGAATAATCAGGCCAAAATTAAACTTAAGAAGAAAAAGCAAATATTTAATATTAAATGATTGGAAAATGGCAAAAATGAAAAAAGTGAAATTTAAATGGAAAAGCTCAAACTGAAAGCTTAAATTGAAAAGAACAAAACAGAAAATATTTTTGCATTTGCACTTTACCATTTGACACTTTTTCAAATGATCATTTTATGTTTTTAAATTTGCTTGTAAAGATGAAGGAATTACAATATATATATATATATATATATATATATATATAAATAAATAAAATACATTTGGACAATCTTACTTTGAATGCATCCTTCACAAAAGCTAGAATGAGGTCTCGCCGTTCTCTTGTTGTGTTTGTTGCATCAAAAACCTAATAAAAAGAAAAATATTTGTCATGCATAATGTAGGTGTTCTCTGGTAAAATGTTTGAACAGTTTTGGCTTAAGGCTGTCTGATGCCAGATGTGTTTCTGTAACGGATATGTTTTTTAATTTTTTGAAACGAGACAACATTGAAACACAGAAAGAGAGGCAGATGAACAGAACGGCAGAGAGAGGACTCACCGCGATCTGACCTCCCTCCACCGACAGATACGCCTTCACATCCTTCAGAGCTACCAGAGCACACTGCCTGTGGGGGAGAGAACATGTCCTCTCTAAGAGCCTCAGTATGCTGAAACCCACAATCATTGACATTTACATTGCATGTGTGTTGCCTATGATTTGTAAATGACATGTAAAATGGACTGTATTTATACAGTACAGGAACCATTCACACACATTCATACACTGTGGCCGAGGCTGCCGTACAAGGTGCTACCTGCTCATCAGATAAACAGTCACACACATACACACCAGCATCGGGAGCAATTCGGTGTTCATTGAATTGCCCAAGGACACTTCGACATAGGACTGCAGGGCCAGGGATCGAACCAACAACCTTTCGATTGGTAGCCGCAGCCGCCCACAAATCAGAGTATTTAATAGCATAGTAAAATACTAGTGGTTTGTTGTAGGTATCATGTAGACCTTGATTCTCAGTGCTTTTCTAGTATTTGATTATTCTTTGTTTTCTTTCTTTTGCTCATCAAGTTGACTGGTAATCTATTTGTAGCATTTGTGCATTGAGGATATTGATGGTATTTGGGTTAAAAGATCAGTTATCTCAAACAAACAAATATTTTCCAATCTCTCCTAATGGTGTCTAACCATGGAGACAGGTTAGATTTTATGTGCCAAGGTTGTCTCACGTTATGCTACCTCTGAGATTTCTGCTGCCACCTAAATAACTAATAAAATGCTGCTCAAAGCAATGAAAAAATACATTTGGAAAACTTAGCCGCAATATATTTTTCAACAAACAATGTCTTGGTTACACCCTTGATATTTTATAGACCTTAGTGTTAGTTTTCATTAGGACTATTCTTTTTGGTAGAAAAGTAATATTTTTTGGGTGGTCTACCTCGAGGACAGATGGGTGGAATTTACTCAACAGAACAACACTAAATTGTCCCACTGAGTTAAGAAACAAATGGACACTTTGGGAAATATGCTAAGTTGTTTTCCTGCCGAGAATTAGATGAGGAGATCGATACCACGCTCATTTAATGTCTGAGGAATAAGAGAGACAGTTAGCTTAGCTTAGCATAAAAACTGGAAACAGGGAAAAAGGTAGACTGACTGAGATTTACAGGTGCTGATAGTTGGATCTTGTTGCCTCTGGAGAAATTTAGGCTAGCTGTTTCCCCTTGTCTTCAGTCTTTATGCTAAGCCAATAAGCTGCTGGCGGTTGCCTTATATTTAAAAAAAATATATTAAACCATTATATTAAACTTTATAGTTAAACAGATGAGAATGGGGCGAAGAAGCGAAGAGGCTTATATCCCAACATGTCTAACAATCACTTAAACTCAATGTTGTGAATAGGTTACATTCCATTCTAGTGCTGTTTTGTTCAGTGTATCCCACCCATCTTGTAACCAATGCTCATCTAACTCCCGGCAACAAAACAAAAAGGTGTATTTTACAAAATGCCAAACTATTCCTTTAACCCCACACAGCGGTTACTTCCAATAACAAAAAGACAAACTCTTAACAGTTACTGTTCAACCCAGGTTAGATAGCCATGCAACACCCTGGATCCTGGCGGGTTTGTGTCAGCTTCAGAGTGACATCAGCAGCTTGTTTAATATCTAGGTCATGATTTCGGCACTGGGACGCTGTCAAGCCTGTCGTATTTTAATGATAGCCATGAACGACAAACTCCATTTGAATTACCACTACTGGATAAAACCATGAAGGACCGAGAAATACAGTTATATTCTTTAAACTATATTTGCTTGGAGGAATCAGCAGTGATTTACAGTTGAAGTGAATCCAAACGCAATAATTTGGTGGTGATACTTTGTCAAGTGGTGTGTCTGTGTGGGCACATTAATTATAGATCAGTGCCAGTCTAAGGTAGTAAACACTGTGCTGACCCCAGCTGAACATTGAATGTTGGCCCAAAAACAGCTTAGTCACTGATGCAGCACTGGAGGCTGTAGAATACCAAACAGACCCATATTGACTGGGGGAAATGTTATATTCAGACATAACAGATGCTACAGATTCCTTATACTGTAGATAGATAATGTTACCTGTAATGATGAGCACATTAGTTGAAGTGGAACTTACTTCCGTATTTTCATGGCTTCCTCATTGTCATGGCGGAAGAAATCATAGGACTTATAAGCTCTGACAGCCTCTCTGCGGTATACGCCCAAGTTAAACACTGAAAAGTGAACAAATGACATTAACACACTGCCCGCGCTGTGGTTGTTTGAAGTCACAGATTGGGTAGTTTTTAGTAAGTAATTACAATTATTTTGACTCCCATTATGCTAAATTTATTCTCGTATTCTGAGATACCCTTACATACACGTAGATGTATGTCAAATTGGGTGAGGGTTACTACCATAGACTGTATATTAATGGACAGCGCATGTGTGACGTCACCCATTGGTTTGTGGAGATCTGCTATCCGTCGTTTAGTTTGCCCGTTACGGGCGGCGATATTACGAATCCCACTATGGCCATGCCAAGACCCGCCCTTCAATAGCGTTCACACACTACTATTGGCCAGGCGTCCATGCTTACATGTACAGGTCCTATCCCCTGACCAATCCCCTAACCCTAACCTTAACCACTCGAGGTGAAATGCCTAACCCCAACCAATCGAGCTGCTTCGTAGGGCGGGTCTTGGCGTGGCTATAGTGGGATTCATAATTTTGCTTACGGGTGCAGCCATCCTGGTTGGGGATGTTACGATTTTAGACGAGAGGGAGGAGTGAGGGAGGAGCCCTTACACTCTACGTTACGTTAAACACTTTCACTGGCAATCACATCATAGCTACGCCCTAAAACACCCCCCGCTTTATCGCCGATTTTAAAATCAACGAGACCATAAATCAAAAAATGAACATCATTCTGTGTTTCAGAAGACTTGAAACTAGCGATTGAGACCATAAACTCATTATGAAAATGTTTACTGAGGTAATAAATCAAGTGATAAGTGGGTCACTTTCTCATAGACTTCTACAGAAACTGAACTCCTTTTGCAACCGCATGTGTCGCTCCCTGCTGGAATTCAGATAGAATGCAGGTTTAAGGTACTTCCGCATTTGGAGCACTTTGCCGAACCGGATGCGTTGTCTATTAATATACAGTCTATGGTTACATACAAATTATTTGAAACAGGGGCTGCGCTAGAAGAGGGGCACAGGGAATATGATTGCCCCCTCCCCCCGATCCATTGAGTGCTGTCAATCTGACAATTGCGATTTCCATTGGATCAGAGTACTGTCACTTGGCTGCCAATTTTCCTAGCCCTTGTCACATGACCCATTAATGTTTCCATGATGACTATCCAAAATTCTGATATAATAGAACCAGCATTGGAATTGATTTTGTTTTTTTAAAAGTGGCAGACTGAGCTTATAGAAAATGTGTTTTGTATTCGGGTATACAATAATAAAAAAAGAAAACAAGTGAAATTAGTAATGAATGTTATGTTTTATTCAGCAGAAATATACTTTGTTGTTCTATTCTTCCAATATTTCTAAGCAGATTTTCTTTGCTGTATTCTGATCGAATGTGCCCATGTACAGTCAAGATATTAATATTAATAAGAATTGAAAAGACACTTAAACAGGTGTTCTCACATGTCATGTACTACCTTTAGTTGGGACTCCGATCCAGTTGAGGTAGCGCGTGAGTTTCTTTGACATGTAAGTCTTTCCTCTTGCAGGCAGGCCGATCATTACGATCACCGTTGGAGAATTTGTCATATAGGAGGCCCATGCTACACAGAGAACAGACAGGCTATACATTTGTCAAGCACATTAATAGTAACCCTACACAGCTGTATAATGTCTGACCCTTCAATGTTAATCACCTACACGATAAATGCTGCATAACAGGCAGACACATTAAGTAAAATTATATTTAAAAATAAATGAAAAGTGCCTTTTGTTTCCATCCTTGCAGGGTTAAGGCAATATAATAACTAGGCCATGTGTGTACTGGACAAACATAATTATCTTTTTGGAAGCAATTATCAGTGGACTGCATGGGATCAAAGACAGGATATGAAGAAATTAGAAAAAGAACTCCTGGGAGAGATAGGCAATTTTCTCAAGGACATGGAAACCACAAGTGTCATTCTTTTCTTTTTCACCTACAGAGATTACATTTTTCATTTGTCTTTCTCGTGTTGGACTCTAAATGAAGGGGCTGTAGTGTCCCAGAGAGTTGATAAAGACTTGTGAATTCAATCCAGAGTGAACAATAAAAGGTATTTCACTTAAGTGCACCTGTAGACTAGAGCAGTCATGCAGAAAACCTTGTTCATTGCTAATTATTGTGGGAGACTTTACTTACAGCATTTCTTCTCTTTCATTCTCAGGTCTGTTTTCTTGGCTTCTACTGAGTTTGCAGAGCCATTGTCTATGTGAGTGCTCGACATGTTGAAAGTCTAGTTTGAGTCCAAATCAGCCCTCTCTTTTTCAGAAGCTGGTCTGAAACAGAGGAGTCAGACAAATGGTATACACATGTAGCCTACTTCCATGAATTTCTGATAGAACATAACCTTGCACACAAAGCTATGGTTTCTCTAAAAATAAAACCTGTTATGAAGGCTTTATGTATCGTAGGCTAACATCAACCAGAAGATTGCGCTGCCACATCATAAAGGAAAATGAATCCGCTTGGCTAAACGCATTGTATTTACAAAGCCGCAGATGAGCAAGCAATGATTTCCTCTCCAACCGGGGTGACAGAGTTCATGAGATACTAAATCCGACATGAAAATGTGCAACATAATCCACCTCAGCATCATATTCGGTTGGTTTATTTATTCTTTACCTGGTCGGTAAGAAAATAAGCAGTCCCGCCGGGCAGAAAGCCTCTGCGGACGCCGTTGAACACGGTCGGCACGGGGATGTCACGGTCTGCCGGACCGAGAGTTTGCGAACGCCGCTGCGGCCGAAGGAGCCAGTCTGTCGGCCTGTCCTTGGTGCCGAGGTGCTTCGTCGGCCGGCTGGTGTCCTTCCAAGCTGTAGGTGTACCTCTACGTCATATTCCTCTTCCCTCCCTCCTCTCTTCCCCCACCACCACCACCACCACCACCATTACCGTAACGTTGATAATAGATAATATGTCAACGCACCGCCTAGGATGACTAACTCAAAACACAGTAAGGGCTCTGCAGAGGATGCGGTGCAAGCCAGCATTAAAGAGAAGTATTACAAAACTTATCCACGGATGACACACATTTATTCACCTCTATCAAACATTTTCTTAAAGCATAACTATACAAACGTTGCATAGTTATTTTCATCAACAATGGTCCTCAACACAAAAGACATATAGTGGTCAGAGAGTCATGATTTACAGGTACCATTACAAGTTTAAGCGCTAAAATAGAACCCCAAAATAAATAAAGCCCACTTACAATCACAATGTGTTTTCGTTATTAAATAGTGCAAAAGATCGAAAAAGTTTGAGTCCTATGAAAATTCATTTAATTAAGCTGGCAGCCCAATTTTGATTTACCGGCTTTAGAAAGCACATAGCTTGTCTTACAGTTAGTTGTAGCCTACTACTGATGATGAGGCACATCAGCAAATAAGACTAAACAAACTATCTGCATTATCATCAGCATTTACATTTCACTTTGTGTCCACACATCTGTCCAAGACACATTTGGAAATCCGGATGCCACACAAGCCTGAAATGATCTCAGACCTCAAATTCACCACTATTTTTAACCACATACTGAGAAACATTCAAGGGTCAAAGGTTAGGCACTGGGTTAGTGGCGTGGCGGATGGACACCAGCTGAGTCGCCAGTAACGGTGTGTAAGCGATTGTCAGAGCATCTCAGGCCTGTGAATGACTGATGAATATCAAGAGACAGAAGTTTCAGGCACAGACAATGATACAGTCAGTAGGTTTGCACTCTTTTTGTAGACGAGACGCTGTATGCAGCAGACACGTGGAGTTTCTGGTCTCCAGTGTCCGACTGTTAGTGGTTTGCCGTTTTCACATTAAGGCTTGATTTTCCACAGCTGGAAATTAAGCAGAAGAGATAAAACTTTCATTAGAGAAAAACACAGACAAACACAAACGCAGTATAACAAGTAAGAATGTAGCATCGACAGCTTATCTCTCATTAGAGGAACAGTTCAACATTTAGTGAAGTATGCTTAATAATTTTCTCGCAGAGAGTTTTGATCGACACCAGTCTCATGTCTATGCTATAAATACGGAGGTAGAAGCCAGGATTCTGTTATTATCATTGAATCTTTCTGCAAGAAAGCAAATGAATGAAAATGCTGAACTATCGCTTTAACTCTGAAAGCACTTATTTAGATAATCTTCTTGATCAGTCACATCTTGAATTTTTTCAAGTCTCAATATCCATACTTAGATTAGTTTATCTACCAGATGGCATGACTGTAGCAAGAGGGTTTCTAAGATATCCTAGTAGGCTGCTTACAACACCAACACATGTAATATGCAACTATAAATGGAAAATTGCATCTAAAGGCCAAGTTGGGATCATAGACTGGACTTTATTTTTAGGGCCCGAGCATGAAAGTGCAAGGCCCCAACGGTGCCTTAGACTCGGTGGACCCTCGTGACTAAAAGAATTTGGATAGCTAACACGATGGGCAAGTTATGGAGGAACAACTTCCTGTAGGTGGGTTTCGAAACATGAACGGTTGTATCTTGGCAAAAGTTATTCCGATTTACATGAAACTTAGAATGTGTGGTCCACATGTGATGTTGCATTTGCCAGTACCCCCCGGGGCAAGAAGCGAGGGCCCGTCATCGCTGCTTGCAGCTTTAATTTAATTTAATTTTTAATTTTTGGGCATTTCTGCTTTTATTGGATAGGAAAGCTGAGATATGAAAGGGGAGGGAGAGAGAGGGGGGAAGACATGCAGGAAAACCGTCACAGGTCGGACTTGAACCCTGGACCTTCTGCGTCGAGGAATAAACCCCCGCACATGTGCGCCCGTTCCACCAACTGAGCCAACCGGCCACGACTGGACTTAATTAACTAAACTGATGTTGCGTGGTGTTTTCCCCCCAACATGCTAAATTACTTGAGTGGATATGTACGAAGTTGTGACTGCCGATTAACTGTGACTGGGTGCCCATTTGTGAATTGTTACCGAGTGTCTTTACCATGTGCTATCCACAATCAGTTACAAAGCCTTGGTCAAATTCATACACCTGCATGACTAATCGCGAGTCAATCAGAGCGGTCAGTCATGATGTTTCACCCTGTTTTTGTAGCAGCAAACAACTAATAAAACCCAAACTTATAAGAAAAATAACACTTGAACAAACATCAGCGTGATAAGAACTACTTTAAATGATAGAAACAATCTTAAGCAAAATGTATTTGACGTGTCTGGCCCATGTCCCATCCACTAACATGGAAGGGGCGGATTTATAACATATACTGCAGCCAGCCACCAGAGGGTGATTGAGATGTTTTGGCTTCATTTAGACAATCTATGCATCAACCCCTGGTTGTTATAGGTGGTTGAGATGTTCATAAAAGGAAGATAGATCGTTAAAAAACTGTCCATACTTCAGCAGCTGAAGCCAAGATGACAAGTTTTAGTCCCTGGTCAAGCATGAAAATCACTGGATCCTATATTTCCCACAATGCAACTGACTCGTAAATACCTATGCTTGTTGTCTCCACGAAAAAGTCAAACCTTAGATAGCTCCCTATTGAGCCACAGAAGGCATAATACAACCTGTTTTCACTCTGCTTCAGGTGGCAAATAAACTTGATGTGTGTAAAATTGAGTTGAGTGCCTCTTTAATGTATTTTGTTCTGTCTCTATAAAAATTCAGGAGAAAGATTCTCACTCTGATGTTGAAGCCGAGCAGGTCGCTGACCACAGCAGACACAGCGGACAGGATGACCACTCTGGTGAGGTTGTAGATCAGAGGGTTCACGGTCAGACCTAGCAGTCGGAATGGAATATCCAGCTCCTGGGGGAGGTAAGAGGGAAAACCGTGTCATTTGAACTTATCAACATGGGTCAACGCCAGAATTTATTATAGATGTTATGAGGGATGTCCTGAGGTAAACATAATTATAATCATTTTTCACAACATAAGATGGTGCCAGTAGAGGGATGACTGGAAATGAGAAACGTAACAAAGTTTGGATCCAAACCAGGAACATTGCAGTTCATGGTCGGCGTCTTAACCCCTAAACCGTGGGGACACCCATTGAGGAACAAATCTAACTGACTGATCAGCTATCAGTGGTAGTAACAGCTGCTATCTACATGGAAACAGCTGGGGCATTACTCAATTGTAATTTAAATGCCCTTGTGTTCTAACCTGTGGGCAGTTTTTCATATTTGTAAGATCTAAATTATTTTTTTTGTTTTTGTTTCTTAAAAATAAAACATTGGCATAAACATTGAAGGAAAGTTCTGATTCAGACTGTTACATTCTTTATTGAAAACTATTCAGGTGTCAAATGACTCCTACCTAAGTCCGGGTACATTTGTTGACTTAAATGTGCTTGTTAAATGCTGTGTGTATGCAGTCAAGTATAAATAATGGTTTGAGACACAGTGTCAATGAATCATTATTAAAAGACTTGGTTTAGGATCTGGGGCAAAAAATGATGTTGAAAACTCTTATAATACAGGCGTTTTCATAGTTTGAAGGGGTTAACATACTTCAAATTCAAGTATTTACAATATTTTACAACAAATTATTGTACAAATTATTTAGAAACAATTAGGAGTGAAAGGTTTCAGTTCCATTGTTGAGATACTGTATTCCAAAGCAAAAAATATCTACAATAAGTTAGATAAAGGCACTGTATTGTAAAGAAAACAACAATTTCTTATTCAACAGCTGTCTAACAGAAGGAGCTGGATGTTGCTTACCTTCATCAGTTTTGTAGCCAGTTTTAAAACATTGTTTACTATATTGAGTTCTTCTTTCTTGTTGGGCTTTTTCTCCATTTTGAGATACAAATTGATCTGCAACCAAGAACAGTTTTACATTCTGTAAATTGTACAATAAAGTAAAAGTTATTTATTCAAACCTACATTAAATGATGCATTAGCCAATGGTGTTGTCCATAGTGGTGAACCCACTGAGAAATAACCTGCGACGCCATGTGTTTTGCAGACACGGGTTCTTACCTGCTCAGTAAGCAGCACTGAGGAGTTACTGTATTTGCAGTTAGTCTCCGAGCCCAGCGTGGCCAGCCGTAACAGAAAGAGGACGAGGGAGGAGGCCCACACCATCAGCTCCCAGTTTGTCAGGGACTCTAGGAATGTCTTGTGGTTGTGCAGAAGCTGAGGAAGAAAAACAGAAAAGAAACAAAAAGAACAGTATTCACGTTGGTAGCCCCCAGCACTTTGTTGTTGTGAAAATAAGGATGTCTCTGTATCAAGCAGAGCTTATAAAAAAGGTTCTATCTTCATTTCAGGTAATATGATTAGATGGTTGCATGTCTTGTGGCGGTCTCCCTGTTATTTTGTCTCTATGCAAAAATCACTATATAAACAATGTCAGATCTGATCTGTTCCAGCGGGTAAATGACTGACCTGGGCACAAATGATGAACGAAATGGAAAGCGCCAAAAGGAAGATAGTGGAGACGATGACGTCAACAGAGCGCTGCGGCCCTCGTCTCTGCAATGAGAGAGCAAGTCAGTGACACACCGTTACAAACAAAGGCAAGTAGTCCATGGCAACCCCTGCAGTGGTGAAACCACGTACAGTAATAAAAGAACAGGATGGGTGTTAAAGCAGGAGAATACAAACCCTGAGAAAAGAGCGTAGTGACAACCACATCTTTATGTTCTGGACTTTCTTCAACCTGAAATGAGGGATCTCAGATTTCTTGGCCTTGCGAGCTGAGGTGAGGTGGCTGAAGTACTTAGCAAACAACAGTCTCTGTTGGGGAAACATGAACGTACGGATTTTAGCAGTCTTGCAAAGAGTCAAATGTGTGATTCTTTTTTAGGGTTTCTTAACTGCCACTAGAGGGAAGACCAGCTAACATGAGATGAATAAACAGAATGATGAGTTTGGATGAGTTGTGCACTATGTGGATTCATTTAAGTACATTGCATCTAAAAAAAAAAAAAAATCAGCAGTAATACTACTAGATGGGGTTTTACCTCAGTTTACTACATGTCTAGCCAGGCATGCCATACTGTATATTGTTGTTTTCAGGATAAGTTGTTTGAGTTTTGTTGCCAGTTTGTCTGTTTTTTTTAAATTTCTGTACATAAGTGGGTAGAGTTTGGGGCACCTGGATAGCTCATCTGGTAGAGCGTGTGCCCCGTGTACAAAGGCTTAGTCTTCGTCACAATGGCCGTAGGTTCAACTCCGACCTGCGGCCCTTTACTGCATGTCATTCCCTCTCTCTCCCCTTTCACATCTTCAGCTGTCCTATATAATAAAGGCCTAAAATGCCCAAAAATTATCTTAAAAATAAATAAATGGGTAGAGTATCAGCGGTCTTGCGATATAAAAGCCATGTTGATTGGACATTCTCAGCCTTAGTAATGTTTTTAAAAAAAACATAGTAATATTGTGAACCGAAAAAAAGCCAATATTAATGGATTTTGTCTCTCCTGTTTCTTACTTTTACTTTGGGAAATAATGTAAAGGTTTGGAACAGTTACTCTAATGTTTTGGGGAATGCAAGTAGGAAGTATAATATGGAGGTATAATATTGTTAATTAGTGAGAGGCTACACCTTGAGTGATTATGAGTCAATAACTGAAGTTATATATTATAAGGGACCCTTATTTGAGATGTAAATCAAACTGAATCAAACAATACATATTAGGGGTGTAACAATTCTCCCAATCCACGATTTGATTTGACTTTCGATTTTAGGGTTACGATTAGATTCAATTTTTCAATTAAACTTATTATTAAAGCTCATTTTGATCGATTTTCGATTTAGAATCAGAATCGTGACACACCTAGTACGTATCATGTCTATGTATTAAGATTTTACCAAGTTATGGCTCTATGATGAAGGAATGCATCAATCAGGGTTTTTTATTTTAAAAGATTATTTTTTGTACTTTTCCACCTTTAACTGATAGGACAGCTAGGTGAGAAAGGGGGACTTGAACCCTGGACCTTTGCGTCATGGCATAAACCACTCCTTATACGTGCGCCTGCTCTACCCACTTTGCCAATCCGGCCACGCATCAATCAGGTTTAATGGGTTAAAATGGGAGTGGTTTTAATTTACATCAGTACAATGTTAGGAAAGTAAAAACTCACAGATTATTGTTGTTATTACTTTGTACACATTCCATAGTGGAACGACATAATTGGAAATAAAGAGCAAGAGAAAGATTCAAACGATACAAAGTCAGCGCTCACCTGTTTGTACGTTCTCTCCGCCACACACATCATGAAGAAGAACAGTCCTATGAGGCAGACTCTTTGCACCGTTGTGATGAAGTAAAAGGCGTAGGCCTGGCCATCATGCTGCCAAAACGCCATTTCTCCCAGCTCTTTTAGGGACAGGGAGCAAAGCCTCGACATGTCCAGATGCTGAGTCAAGTGGAAGAAAAAGGGAAGCAGCGCCAGGGTGGCGGTCATCAGTCCACCAAGCACAAGGTAACCCATACCCTGCTCCACCAACTTCACCTGGGAACAGGAAACACAAGAGAGGGATCGACAGGAGGCATCTTGTTACGCTGCAACTTTTTTATGCTAATAAAAGCTACAGCAACAAAATATTTGTGTTGAATGAAAACAGCCTGTGTATGTCTACATGTGATAATATCTGACAGCTAAATGGTCACCAAAGTGAGAATATCACGTTTTGGCATCTTGGTGATCATATAAAATGTTAACTCTAATTTTTATCTGCCAACTTAATAACAAGACTTATAATCACATTATTAACATATTTCCTGCTACAGATGTGACGGATATAATTTATTATTGTATTGTATATATTACTTAGCTTTTTTATTTGTATATATTACTTATCGTTTATATTATACTTGTTGTACGTGTCCTCATTGCACCGTGGGTCGGAGAGAAAGTATTTTCTATTGCTCAGTATGTCTGGCACATATTGCAGAATTGACAATAAAGTTGACTTGACAAACTGGAAGATAGTATGTGTAAATACTGGACCAGTTTTAGTTGATAACTTTCATAAAAATAACTTGTCATGTTTGCTCCAACTGTCACTACCCTGACTATATGAGACAGATAATATGTGAGAAACTCATGTTCCTCTCCCTCCTCTTGGTGCTCCTAATGCCATAAGTAAAACAACCAATCAGAGCCGAGGAGTCTCTAACACAGTGTCTCTGACTACATTTATATGCGCATAATATTCAGTTTTTTCTTATTCCGAAAAAGATGATATTCCGACTAAGCTGTTTACCAGCAGTGGCAGACTTTTTGGACCGAGCAAACAGTGTATTCCTTCAACCAGCTTCTTGAAAAGGTCGGCGTAGCGATGTTTGTGCATATCCAAAAACCAAGTCCAAGTCTTTAATAATGTTTAAAATTAGCGGTGTTTCTTCTTCTTATCGGGTCTCCAGCCTTGCAAACTGTTGGCTGGTTAGTTTGTGTACAGAAACCATAGCAACACACAGAGCTGACCATAAGCCTGCGGTGAAAACCCTGATTGAGACGCATATTCCGAAATCCCTTTACACATGTCCAAAGAATGAAAATTCTGAATATTGTCCTATTCGGAATAATAGTGGAATATTGGTGTGCATGTAAACGTACTGAATGAGAACTCGTGAACTGTGTGAACTGCCAAACTAGGCAGCGCTGATCAAATATTAATCAAGATTCTGTTACTGCACTGTCCATTTCTCACACAAATCTTTTCAGATATATGCTCTCTATCAGCCGGTGGGCTTTTTCATTTTACAGCTAAACAGTATACTAAAATACAGTATGTTTCTGAAAACATTTGAGGCAAGTAACAGGCAATGCAGAAAAAGAATCTTGATTCATATTTCATTAGCGCTGCCTAGATTGACTGTAGTTCACAAACAGTTATTAACACTACTTTGAGGTTAAAGACTCCTCTGCGCTGATTGGTTTTCCTTCGTAATCTTGCAAATACCATTAGGAACACTAGGAAGAGGCAGAGGAACTTGTTTTTTTTCCCCACAGATTATCTGTCTCATCTACAACTGTCAGAATATCGGTTATAGTTTCAGCAAAAAAACATATTTTTATAAAAGTTACCTACTGGAGCTTTAAGTCCAGTTGTTTAGATTCAAATACCTGCATTATGCTGAACATGCTATTTTAGTTTTTAGGGTTAACTTTGAGCAATCTTTACCCACAAAATTAATAACAACATAAAGAGGATAAAGTGTACCCGTGTGAGGATGATCCCACTGATCTCCAATACTGACATGTCTGCTTTCTTACACTCGCCCTGCTCCCATATTATGGCACTGACACGGTCCTTGGATGGGTGACATGCCTGCAGCCAAGACAGCTGGCTCTGAAATCAAACACAATAAATAACATATAGTTTGTTGGTGGTTTCCAATGTGTAAAGTAGTGCAGTGTGGAGTTCTGCAATTGGGTTTACGCTAAATTTAGATTATAGTAGATGGTTATGGACATGTGGCAAACAAGTCTACAAAAAGTCCACCATAGGATTTTGACAAATTTTATGGATTGAATATAACATTTAAAATTACAAACATCATAACGTTGCATCCCTTCGGAGTGTTTGACATCCATTAATGAAATATACCTGTACAACTACTAATGTTGACGACACAGTACGACAAAACCAGTCAAAGAAGAGTATTCAAGATTTTGGTTGATCTTACTCCGGTGATTCCCTCCTGTATGCTCTCATCATCGTTGCTCAGAGCGGTGGTTTGTGCGAGCGAAATGCCAGCGTTGTACCTCCCGTTCGAGTCGCTGTCACTGCTCCCTGTGGAAGCGGAGTCAGGCCCTTGGAGAAGCTCCTCCCACAGTGTGTCATCAGTGTCGGAGGCGGGATGAGAGCCTACACTCGGCCTGAGGCGCTCCACAGCTTGTGGCTTCACCTTGATGGAAGCCCCACTGCCTTCCTGTTTTCAGTAAATCAAAGAGTTGTTTCAAATCATGCTGAATTGGACTAGGGATGTTAATGAATAACAAATTAACTGTTAAAGGTGCAGTAGGTAAGACTTATAAAACTAACTTTCTTTCACATTTGCTGAAACTGACCCTATGTTCGAGTAGAACTACATGAAGCAGGTAATAATAAAAAATAATAATAATAATCCGACCCCTCTGGCACCACCTGTAGTGCGATTTGCAAAAATCCACAGCTCCCTGTTCAGATGCACCAATCAGGTTCAGGGGAGGGGGGGTCTAACTGTGTGGAAATCACTGCTCATGCACACGCATTCATTCTTCCTTGTGGGGGGAGGGGCTTAGGAGACCATTTTGGGCTTTAGCAGAAAGCGGGGAAGGACTGAGAAGTTGTTGATGTTCAAATTTTTTGGCTAAGTCCTGGATCTTCGCAATCATACCTACAGCACCTTTAACTGACAATAAGACTTTTGACTGATCAGGGCTATTAGTTAAACAGTAAAAAACTATATTAAAACAAAAGTAACAAAGTAATTAAGGACGGCTCTCTGCCGGCTGCCCTACACACACAGTGTGCCAGGCAGACACACAGCTGACAACCCTGACGGTGAATGCGGTGGAAACTTGGAAATACGCTTCTGCGGACTTGCAAGTGGTTCCAGAAAAGTGTCTGCGTGTCTACAATGCACGGAACATCATGACTGCGTTCCTATAAGCCAACATGAAACGGTAAAATAAAGCAGATATAGAAACTAAACTTCAAACCACAGAGATTCAGTTAGAAGCAACTGTAAGCAGTGCTTTTTCATTAGTCATCGCACATTTCTGATGTAGGATATATGTGAGAGTAACAACAACAACACACACAAGACGGGAAGTGAGATCCGATCACAAGTGGTCACTCAAGGTACATTTGGAGACACATTTTACTGCCAGGTGTACCTACGTGTACTTAGAGCTGGTCACTTGTGATTTAGTCACTCAGGATGGATGAACATACCAGGTGAGAATGGGGGTTAACACACAGTGTAACTATGAGGTTTACCTGAGGTCTCAATGTGAGTTTGGAGTTCGACTTTAGAGTTCTCTTCCTAACAGAAGACACTGGTGTAGATGTCGGCCATGTTGTAGCAGGGTGTCTCTCTTGATGAGATATTGGAAGAATTACTTCCACTGGTTGTAACCCCTCCTCTTCCTCACTGGAAAGCTCATCCGATGCCCCAAATGACTTTCTTGTGGTCTTTGAGGGGATATCCGGATAGAAAATACATTTAAAAATGTGTTCCAAAACATGCAGGAATTTGACAAATGCTAAAGACTTTACTACCATTGTGTGATATAAAGTGACCCACATTACACACTTGGCCAGTAAAGCTAGACTTAGATACACTTTGCTCAAACCTGCAGAGTGGAGTCAAATTATGCTTACATTTCGACAGTGGACCTAGAGTTTAATTCTAGCTTCTTTCCAATACAGCCTACCTGGATTTATTGACCGTTTTTATTTATTTATTCTGACCATTACTTTTTACTGCGGTCATAAGTTAGTTTCTTCTTTGCTTGATACAGCAGTACTGAGACTGATGAGATGAGTGACTGTACCCTCCTTTCTTCTTTCCTGTACAATCGCTGGCTTTCTTCAAACTGCCCCTGCTGCTCTGTGTCCCTGCTGCCGTTCTTTTCTTCTGTTTTTTTCAGTCCTCTGCCCTTCCTGGGCCTGAAGGAGACAAAATAAAAATAACAGTAAAATACGAGGGCGTGTAGATACAGCAGGCATTACAAAATGAGCTAAAACCACAGGAGTGAGTGAGAGAATTTTAAAAGTATCAGAGAGGCTTTACTGAATAAAATAACTTTGGGTTGATTTAAGATCTTTGTCAAATCAGTTGTTTGAGAGAAAGAAATACTGCTAATTTGAAGTTCATGTTCAGGGTTGTGTATGTAATGTGGTAGCTTATGCATGTGCCAAGAGGTGAGAGTGTGTTTGTAAATTTAAATGAGTGTGCAGTGCCTAACAATGAGAAAACCACCTCCGTCTGCGAGTAGGGCTGGTGGTGCGGCTGACAGCTGGACTGCCCGAGGGCCACCGGCTGGACTCAGTCGACACAATCTGGCAGTGTACGGTACCCAGCAGCAGCATCAGACACATTGGCCCAAACACCTCGCTGGCACACGCCCCAGGGACCTCCAAGTACAGCACCACTGCTGCCACTGAGGGGAGCAAAACATTTGGCAACAGCAAACAAAACGGTCTCTTAGGGGAGCCATTAGAACAGATTTTTTCTTACTAATGAGGCATTTCTGTGTTGCTCGGATGTGATGGGTAACACTTTTATTGTTGCACATAACTGAATGTAAACTGTGACAAATGGAGATACGGAATCAAGCACATATCAAAAACCAGATACTGTATTTATTTCCTTAATTGACCAAGTGTCATTGTGCATCGATGGCTTAGCAAAGTCAAAAGACAAAATCCAAAAAGACTGAACAACACGCTCAAAATGTCACTGATGCAATACATGTATACAGGAGTATAAAGTGTGTAGATTCTCTCTCTACTTTGTAAGTTAGTTTTAAAACCATTACTCGATGTGCATATCATGTTTGTTAATTTATTACAGCTTGGCTCCATAGTCTTCTCTGTGAATCTTACAGCACATGAATGATTGTTAATGGTTTCATAAAAGAGGCTCATGAAGGGATTACTATTCTTCCAAATCTCTTCTCCAAGTGACTTTTAACAATATCTTTAGTAAAAGTATGAGCAGGACTGAACTCTTTTGTGAATATGAAGTGTCAAGATAACACAGAATGAGTCAGTTTGCAGTATGTAGTCTGTTACTTGTACCCTAATTCATGTTGTTAGGTAAATGTATAAATTCATTTTCAAATTCAGTTTTCTGAGAAACTTACAGCTCCAGTATGAATAAAATTAGATGAGAAATAGTGAGCTAACCTTGCATGAAGTACAGCACGAGGAGACATGAGGAGATGGACTTGGAGGTCACCTGGATCCACCACGGGAAGAAGAACGGGAACAGCAGCACTCTGACCAGACCCTTTCGAGCCAGAGCTGTCCAGGGACTGTCTGGTTTGGCTTTGCTGAAAGTTGATCCTAAGGGTAGGAATGAGAAAATCTCTTACAGAGCTGCATTGAAACCACTATAGCTATGACAATGGCTATGTTCACACTGCAGGTAATTTTGAATTGTTTCTCAAATCAGATCTTTAAGACAAACTGTCCGCACCATTATTTGCAAGTGCAAGCCTCTGGACTGAGACGCATCTGTACAAATCCAACTGGAATCACATAAAAAAAAAAAATAACACCTCTAAATGTAGTTTGGATACGATTTTCCCATCCAGACTTTCTAAAATTAATCTGGATACAATCTGAATATGCCAAAAAAATGATTTGGGCTGACAGTTTGGATAAGACTATCTCTCGACTATACAAAGTTTGTTTTGTTGCCTTTTTGTTATTTTACTATAATTATAGAGGCTGAAGCAAGACAAAAGAAAACAGGTAATTTAACAGAAGTTAGAGAAACAGAACATATACACAGGCAGCAATTCCATAGGTTGGGGTGGTATTAACTGACAGGAGGCAGAAAATGGATTTGTTGGTGTGTAGCTGTGTGTAAGCAGATGTTGTAAATGTATCTGTGATCAGACAAACTTAACAACAGACGGAGAACTACTCTTTATTGACCCTCACCTCTTACTAAGTCGACATCGATGAGGTCTGCTTTGATGTGACCCGTCTTCCTTGGTTTGCTGTCCAAACCCTAGATGAATGGCAAGTGTTATTTTCAATTTAGTGGTAATGCACAAGATAAATACACAAATATTTCCCTTCTCTGCAAGGATTTGTAGGTGTCTCACATTTAGATCTGTCTGCTCCAGAGATTTTTCCCAGACTTGTTGATCATAGGCCCCGATCTGTAGCAACAACAGAACTTCATACATTACATAATAACATAACATCATTTTCATAAAAATTAAGCACCAGAGGGTTATTTACTAAAATCGAGTTTGTCCATATTTACAGCGCCAAGGTTTTGCCCAGTAAAAATGGAAGGAAAGTTTAAAACTGTTTAAAATTTCATGTTTGGGCTGACGCTTATGGAAACATATTTCAATCAAAGGGAAAACAGAATGCTTTTATATCGGTTTCTGTAGAGACTGAGGAAAAAGAGAGGCAGAGCTGTAAAAACTGCCATGAAAATACACTGGGAATTTAAACGGGATCTATTTAAAAATGAAAAAGTGGGAGTATTTCTTTTTGTGAAATGCAGCAGAGCTCATACTGTAACATGAGTTGAAAAATGACATTGGTGTACAATGTTGTTCCCCTGGCAGCCGCAGTAAATATCCCCCTACAGGTTTCAACATAACCTGTTGAACAGGGCACACCTGTTTTTCCAACTTTTTTTGGTTTGTACACAACCAGTAAAACCTCTCCGTGAACCATCACCTTATCGTGGTGGAGAGGTTTGTGTGTCTCTGTGAACCTGAGGGCTGTGTTGTCTGGAGCTTTGTGCTCCTGGTAGGGTCTCCCAAGGCAAAGTGGTCTCAGGTGAGGGGCCAGACAAAGAATGGTTCAAAAACCCCAATGAAAAAGCTAAGCAGAGATGGAGTGACCCTGCCCGGAGGAAGCCCGGGGCCCCCGTCTGGAGCCAGGCCCAGACGGTGGGCTCGTCGGCGAGCGCCTGGTGGCCGGGTTTGCCACGGAGCCCGGCCGGGCACAGCCCGAACAAGCTACGTGGCAACTCCCTCTCCATCCCATGGGCCCACCACCTGTGGGAGGAACCGTTGGGGTCGGGTGCGATGCCACATGGGTGGCAGTGAAGGTCAGGGGCCTCGACGGACCAGACCCGGGCAGCAGACGCTGGCTCTGGGGACGTGGAACGTCACCTCTCTGTGGGGGGAAGGAGCCGGAACTGGTGCGGGAGGTGGAGCGCTACCGGTTAGATCTGGTGGGGCTTACCTCTCGCACAGTCTTGGTTCTGGAACCATACTCCTGGATAGGGGTTGGACTCTTTTCTTCTCCGGAGTTGCCCAGGGTGTGAGGCGCCGGGCGGGTGTGGGGATACTCACAAGTCCCCGGCTGAGCGCCGCTGTGTTGGAGTTTACCCCAGTGGACGAGAGGGTCGCCTCCCTCGCCTGCGGGTTGTGGGGGGAAAACTCTGACTGTTGTTTGTGCATATGCACCAAACAGGAGTTCGGAGTATTCGGCCTTCTTGGAGACCTTGACTGGAGTCCTGCATGGGGCTCCAGTGGGGGACTCCATTGTTCTGCTGGGGGGACTTCAACGCACACGGGCAATGAATGATGGAGACACCTGGGCGTGATTGGGAGGAACGGCCTCCCTGATCTAAACCAGAGTGGTTGTTTGTTGTTGGACTTCTGTGCTAGTCATGGATTGTCTATAACGAACACCATGTTCGAACATAGGGATGCTCATAAGTGTACCTGGTACCAGAGCACCCTAGGCCGAAGGTCAATGATCGATTTCATAATCGTTTCATCTGATCTGAGGCCGTATGTTTTGGACACACTCGGGTGAAGAGAGGGGCAGAGCTGTCAACCGATCACCATCTGGTGGTGAGTTGGGTCAGAGGGTGGGGGGAAGACTCTGGACAGACCTGGTAAGCCCAAACGTGTAGTGCGGGTAAATTGGGAACGTCTGGAGGAGGCCCCTGTCCAACAGACTTTCAACTCACACCTCCGGGCGGAGCTTTTCGGCATCCCTGTGGAGGCTGGGGGCATTGAACCCGAGTGGACAATGTTCAAAGTTTCCATTGCTGAAGCTGCAGCGAGGAGCTGTGGTCTTAGGGTCTTAGGTGCCTCAAGGGGCGGTAACCCACGAACACCGTGGTGGACAACGGTGGTCAGGGAAGCCGTCCGACTGAAGAAGGAGTCTTTCCGGGATATGTTATCCCGGAGGACTCGGAGGCAGTGCAGGGTACCGAAGGGCCCGAAGGGCTGCAGCCTCTGCCGTGAAAGAGGCAAAGCAGCGGGTGTGGGAGAAGTTTGGAGAAGACATGGAGAAGGACTTTCGGTCGGCACCAAAGTGCTTCTGGAAAACTGTTCGCCACCTCAGGAGGGGGGGAAGGGGGAACCATCCAAGCTGTGTACAGTAAGGATGGGACACTGTTGACCTCAACTGAGGAGGTAATAGGGCGGTGGAAGGAGCACTTTGCAGAACTCCTGAATCCGACTAATCGCCCTCTATGTTAGAGGCAGAGCTGGAGGATAATGGGGGATTGTCGTCGATTTCCCAGGCGGAAGTCACTGATGTAGTCAAACAACTACACAGTGGCAAAGCCCGGGATTGATGAGATCCGTCCAGAAATGCTCAAGGCTCTGGGTGTGGAGGGGCTGTCCTGGTTGACACGCCTTTTCATCTTTGCGTGGAAGTCTGGGACGGTGCCAAAGGAGTGGCAGACTGGGGTGGTGGTTCCCCTTTTTAAAAAGGGGGACCAGAGGGTGTGTGCCAATTATAGGGGTATCACACTTCTCAGCCTCCCTGGTAAAGTCTACTCCAAGGTGCTGGAAAGGAGGGTTCGCCAATAGTCGAACCTCGGGTTGAGGAGGAACAATGCGGATTCCGTCCTGGTCGTGGAACAACGGACCAGCTCTTCACTCTCGCAAGGATCCTGGAGGGAGCCTGGGAGTATGCCCAACCGGTCTACATGTGTTTTGTGGATTTGGAGAAGGCGTATGACCGGGTCCCCCGGGAGATACTGTGGGAGGTGCTGCGGGAGTATGGGGTGAGGGGGTCATCTCAGGGCCATCCAATCTCTGTACAACCAAAGCGAGAGCTGTGTCCGGGTTCTCGGTAGTAAGTCGGACTCTTTTCAGGTGAGGGTTGGCCTCCGCCAGGGCTGCGCTTTGTCACCAATCCTGTTTGTAGTATTTATGGACAGGATATCGAGGCGTAGTCGGGGTGGGGAGGGGTTGCAGTTTGGTGGGCTGGGGATCTCATCGCTGCTCTTTGCAGATGATGTGGTCCTGATGGCATCATCGGCCTGCGACCTTCAGCACTCACTGGATCGGTTCGCAACCGAGTGTGAAGCGGTTGGGATGAGGATCAGCACCTCTAAATCTGAGGCCATGGTTCTCAGCAGGAAACCGATGGAATGCCTTCTCCAGGTAGGGAATGAGTCCTTACCCCAAGTGAAGGAGTTCAAGTATCTTGGGGTTGTGTTCGCGAGTGAGGGACAATGGAGCGGGAGATTGGTCGGAGAATCGGGCGCAGCGGGTGCGGTATTGCATTCAATCTATCGCACCGTTGTGGACGAAAAAGAGAGCTTAGCCAGAAGGCAAAGCTCTCGATCTACCGGTCAGTTTTCGTTCCTACCCTCACCTATGGTCATGAAGGCTGGGTCATGACCGAAAGAACGAGATCCAGGGTACAAGCGGCTGAAATGGGTTTCCTCAGGAGGGTGGCTGGCGTCTCCCTTAGAGATAGGGTGAGAAGCTCAGTCATCCGTGAGGGAGCTCGGAGTGGAGCCGCTGCTCCTTTGCGTCGAAAAGGAGCCAGTTGAGGTGGTTCGGGCATCTGGTAAGGATGCCCCTGGGCGCCCCCTGGGGAGGTGTTCCAGGCACGTCCAGCTGGGAGGAGGCCTCGGGAAGACCCAGGACTAGGTGGAGGGATTATATCTCCAACCTGGCCTGGGAACGCCTCGGGATCCCCCAGTCGGAGCTGGTTAATGTTGCTCGGGAAAGGGAAGTTTGGGGTCCCCTGCTGGAGCTGCTCCCCCCGCGACCCGACACCGGATAAGCGGACGAAGATGGATGGATGGATGGATGGACAACCAGTAAAAAGGTACACAGGAAAAACAGGTGTTTTTGTATATCTATGAGCAGTGGTCCTGTCAAATAAACTAGTACAATAAATCAACTGGTGTGTGCTGGGTTTTCTCAGATTTATTAATATGAAACTTGCCATCTCAAATCAAATTCTTCATAAAAAAATAAAAATAAATGCATCAAATAGTTGCACACATCTTTTTGAATAAATTTTCTACATAAATCTCCCAAAATTTCACACACATACACTTATAACTAGGGCTGGGACAATATGCTTTTGTCCCGATCTGATTGTTTCCCAATACATAGGTGCCGATTTGATTTGTATTGCGATTTTCATTTATTGAGATTCTAGAAGTATTGCGATTTGATATTATTGAGTACTGCGATTTTCTTTTCCTTCTTTAACAAAACAGAAGTTGAACAATACACTTCCAGAGACAATATATTGTGAGACATTTCTAAAACAAATTGTTTTCTAAGAAGAATGCACATTGCATTTGGTTTGTTGGATACATTTAAATAAATAAAATGAATGTAAGCTTTTAAACAGGTCTTTAACAAAACAACATTTGTCTTACCTTCTCTTGATACCAGGCTATTCTGGCCATTGTCATCTGATGCTGGAACCAGTGAATTCACAGTCAGGCCATTTCACAGAGTGCAGGAGACAGAGAGGACTTGGCAGAAATCCAGATTTGTTCACTAAACAAAAAAGCGGCACAAACACATTAAACCTGACATAAAAGCAGTGGTGGAATGTAACTAAGTACATTTACTCAGGCACTGTACTTTACTTTACTTTACTTCGCTATATGTATTTGACAACATTTACTAGTTACTTTAGATGGAGATTATTAATACAAAATATAATCAACAAATAAAGTATAATGCATTATTATGGATGATATACATATACTAGCTAAAACATGAGTGATGCTCAACTTACACGTTAATGATTTACTAATCCAGTGATATTATATGTATTATTCTGAAATGTATATATTATTCTGGATTGGGCCATTCTGCATTTTGGATAGTTATACTTTTGGTACTAGGGCAATTTAAATGCAAATACAAATATACTTTTACTTAAGTAAGGTTTTGGATGCATGACTTTTGTAGAGTATGTTTGCACTGTGGTGTTGCTAACGTAGGTGCTTTTAACGTACTTATATAAAATACATGAGAACTTGTTCTAACACTGCATTAAAGCAACACAAAGAAAAGCAATGGTTAACAGAGGAAAACAAATACAAAGTTAGCTTTACGCGCATTGTGTAGCTAGATGTAACGTTAGTTTAGTTACAATGCAAGCATCTGTTTACGTTCCACTAAATCGTTGTAAGTAAACGTTAGCTAACAGTAGCTGCCTGTTAGCAAGAAGCTAAAGTAACTTACCTATAATGAAACAGTACGGGTTGATTAGACACAAACTGGAGGACAGCCTTAATAATCATAACAAACTGGTCGTTAAATACTTTCTTTCCATCGGTTTCAGGAGCGCTGCAACCTCTTGTTGTTAAACTGAGCTAGCTAACGTTAACGTTATTAGCTAACGTAACACGCCTTTACCTCAACTGACACTTTTCGACGCGATAAACGACTTGTAAATGTTGCATTTCTAAACTGTTTCTTCACACGCCTGTGTCTAGTTACTGATACGTTTATTTCAGGTACCCTGAACTTCACTAACTTCAGTTCTGTTTAACATTTGGCTCTTCCGCTTCCCTTTTCCGGGGTTTGTGTTTGTTGCTTTGTTGTGCTCGTGTGGATTTTGGTATTCCCAATGCATTGTCTCTCAGGCTGAGCTCGCGCTCGCTAAGGCTGCATCCAGAATCCTTTTCCGTGGGTAAGATTGAGACAATAAACGCTAAGATCGTCATGAACATCAAATTAACAGATTGTGCCTTATATTTTAACATAAACATTTGACTGATGAAGGTCGTCGCACACTAGCAAAGAGAAGGTACTGCCTGAGAAGCATTTCCACGGACAATACAAACCCATATTCTTTAAATTATTCCTAAGGTTCAGCCAATCAGAGTGCAGCAAGAATGACACAGGGAAAGTAAATTAGACATGATGATATTATATATCAATATCATTGAATTATTAATTATTCTGACAATTACCTTCTCAATTAATCATTTGGTCTATAACATTTCCTTAAGCCCAAAGTGACATCTTCAAATTCAGGACCACGATTTTAGAAATACTGCAACCACCCTATAAAAGGTTTTATTAGCCACCAGAAAAAACAGTCTGTAAAATGGTCTTTTTCCAAATTTAGAACTATTTCCACAATGCCAAGAATTTAATTCTGGTGGATAATTTCCAAATCCCATGACTGTTGGCACATTTGCTTGTAAAATTACTTAAACAATGAATCAGTTTTAAAAATTGATGCAGATTTATTTCTGATTGACTAATTAACTAATTGTTTTAGCTCTAATGCCAAGGATGATAATTATGTGTTTTTGCTGGTATACAAAATGACCACAAACCACATGGCAGGTACAGACACCTGTATATTTATGATTTTGATGAAAGTAGGCCTATAGGATACATACATGTAAGAGAAAACCCTGTAACACCATTGCAAGGTCACTACTGTTTGTACTACTTTCTAAAGAGTCCATTGTCCAGTCATCCGTGCAGCAGTGTTGAAAATGATAAGGTCTGAGACTACAACTCTGCTGTCTTGTTAGTCAGCAGCCTGTCAAGATAGGGAAAGAGGGTCATTTGTCTCTCGACTCCTGATTGTCCATTGACGGTTGGTCTTGCTCAGCTGCACACACAATCTTCGCCTTGATCTTCTTGTTGGAGGAAATTATAAAGTAGGGACTGAGAGAGGCGTAGCTGGAGGAGAAGAACACCCTCATATCAGCCACCACTGGTGACACCTTCGCCACCGTCAGCATGTAGATCCAGATGATGTTGTCAATCCCGAAGAAGACCACGTACAGAACCACCAAGGTGATCACTGTTTTGGCCGCCCTGGTCTCTGCCCCACCGCCCTGAGAGCGACGGATCCCTCTCACCTTTCGGCTGTGGCGGTGGAGAAGCAGCAGGATGTAACCACTTGAGCCCACCATCAGAGCGACAAAGGCAAAATCCCTCCCAGAGACAGCCACCCCATTAATTACATAGGACAGGTTGTCTCTGAAGTCCACATGACAGAAGCCCAGGTTGAGGGTAAAGGCAGGGACGGTGCCATTACGTGGAGCCATAGAGAAGAAAGGGGCCGCGATGCATATGGCCATGTTGAGGAGCCACAGTCCTGCAAAGGTAGGGAGGACCAGGGAGGGAAGTGCAGGCTTCAACTTGGACACACGGGGTCCAGCGGGGGCGATTGTTACCGCCTGAAACACACTGAGCATGCAGGTGATGCAGACTGACAAAGCCCGGGCGATGCGGTAGGCGTAGATCACCACCTTACAGCCGGGATCATTTAGCAGGTCCCTCATCCCAAACACAGTCATAGTCTGGGGGACGCAGCGGGTCATTAGCAGCATCAGGTTGGCAAAGGCCAGGTGGCACAGGATCATGTCGACAGGAAGAAGCTTAGGCTCGGTGTACATGAGGTGGGCGTATGCCAGCAGCACCACAGTGTTCCCCAAGATGCCCACACCTGTTTGCAGGAGGAAGGAGACCCCTTTGATAGTCACACACAGATCCATGACACCAAGGCCTGCAGTGATAATTATTTGAGAAGCAGACAGAGAATCAAATCTGACGTGAATACACTGCACACAAGAAACATCCTCCAAGTTACCAGAGTCTTTAAAAGAAACCCAAAATATAATCATGTAATCTCTTTGATGTATTTCTGTAAAAAAAATTGTGCTCACCTGAAGTTGAGATGAAAAGTATAGCCTATTGTGCATTGAATGTTCAATAGCCTGTGTAATTGCAATTTATAGTCTTAAATGCCCCTTGAGATCATTGGCTAGTATTGAAGTGTTCAGCCCCCAGTTTGGTAAATTAAAGCAACCAACAAAATCTGACTCAGGCGATCTCAGAGGACAAAGCACCACAAAGGGAATATAGTACAACTTAAGGAGGCACATAATTTTTCACTTCTGAATTAAACAATAGTCAGGTGCCCTTATGAACGTTGATTTGAACAGATTTTGCTTTCTATAATCACTCATCCTGTTTAAACCTACATGCTGATCTCATGAACCATTCGTACGTATAGCTACGAAAAGTAATGCACTGTAATTTGTATTTATTCCACGTGTTATACTATATATAGACTGTCCTCACCAAAATAACGTCTGTAGGCCTATATGTTGAATGTGCAAGCAGCTATAACAACCGATACTGTATTTACGCTTCTTGTTAGGTGATGACCCCTAATTGTCATAGTAATTAATGCGGGAGCAAACCAAGGAACAAATGAGGAAGTAAGGTGACTAGTATAAAAGCCCCAAAATTTGTGTGGTGGCAGGCCATACGAATAATCAGTGTTGGGAATAACATGTTACTCTAATTCCACTACTTTTGTCAGTAGCCTAACTAGAAATGTAAATAATTATGAAAATAAATAATACAATTACTAAAATTTAAATTCTCCTACTCGTTACTTTTGTCTTGATCATCATTACAGACAAACGTCTGCGTTTGTCTGCCATGATGGCTGCAAACGCACCCTTGCGTACATGATCTAAACGTCAACCTGACCGGAGATGGCACAATGAATCACGTACTGTAAATCAATCAATTTGACTGTCACTGCACACAATGCCTGACAATTCAGGCAACTGAAAATGACTGTCAAATGTCTGCCATTCGATATTAAAAACAGACTTGTGTTGCTTGATTTGAATTCCTGTCAAGGCTACAATAAATAGGTCCATCAAAACATAGTCTTGCCTTTCCAGACCTTTCTCCACAGCGCTGCAGGGGAAGGTCTGGCTAGTCCACACAGCATTCTGGGATGGGAGAAACAAAAACGTGCTCTGGTTTATTGGCATTTCTTTAAACCAATCACAATCGTCATGTGCTAAGCTAAGCACAGGGCAGAGCCACGGTGCCTCTGCAAAATAGCCTCGGGAAGGAACTTGTTTCGGTGGAACATGTGTACGTTCAAAAGTTGTTTTAGTCGTGCAACAGAAAACTCAGATTGGACAGATAGTCTAGCTAGCTGTCTGGATTTACCCTGCAGAGATCTGAGGAGCAGTTAACCGTAGTCCTCATAAATCCACCGGAGTTTAGAATGCCAACACAAAGAAAGCGGAAGGTGACGGACATCCGGCCAAAATGAGGGACATCTGGCGGAATTTCTGGCGACCTAACAATCCCGGAAGTGAAACATTGTCAATATAGACTATTAAAAAAAAATCTATTTTGCTTTATTATTGTTTTATGTGTCTTGTCCCACACTGTGCCACAGTGACACTAAAATAAAATAGCTATGTGTGCATTAATAAGAGAATTGAAGGAGATATTTAATTAAATAATTAGTTCTATATGCAGTAAAACCTAGTAACTGTAACTAATTTCAAATTTTCAATAACTTGCACAACCCTGTGAATAATGTGAATTCTAAACTTCAGTGTTATTTTCCTGTTCTTAACTTCCACATGTCAGTTTTCAGCTTCTATAGACAGAAAAACTGCACGTCAGTCAAATATTATAATGCTATTTCCCTGTGGAGTTAAAAAAAAACAGTTTAAACAACCCCCGCAGAGACAATGGTGTGCGGTTATTGTTGATGCAAAAGCAGCCTGATGATGCCTTGAATGAGCTATCAAGAGGCTTTGACATGCACAGCTGATGCTTCAGTTTGCGCTCCTTTCCTCCCTCCTGTCCTGGGAGCGTGTTAAAAGACACAGAGGAGCAAGACAATTAACCATATAACAATGCATGTCTGTACTAATTGGGGGCATAGGGACAACCAGCTAATTATTAATTAATGTTCTTAACTCTCATCACTGACATATGCTACAGCAGAAGTTTGCAATTTGTATCAAGGTATTCCAGCACTATCTCTATAAACTGTACATGACAAAAGTGATGAAACCTACACTGGTCAATTTATGTTTTCTCAGTTGCAAAATTGAGACTGGGTCTGTGTGCTGTAACGTTGTTTGAGAAGCTTGTTGTCTCCTGGGAGAAGGCTTTGGAATATAGCATCATAAGATGTGTTATTTTCCTGTGTCTTTTTCTACATGTTTACATGTTCAGAGAGCTAATTAAAATGGCAAGTTCAAGCATGTCCTTCTCAGGGGATTGCATCATGTACAGTACGCTGCAATCTGGGTTTTAATCCCCTTGACATGAGACTTTATTTCTTTGTTTATAGCTGTTTTTTCCCCATAGCACTAATTCAGTTTTAATTTTACATTACAACAATATCATTAGAGGTGAAGTTTACCTTTATATAGTTTAATACAGTTCAGTCAACAACTACATGCAGAATGTCTTGTTTTTTCTGTGCATGCAATAATATATGTGACACATCATATTGTATTCCTGATTAAGGGATGCCTTTATGGATAAAATAGTATCAGTTAATGGTTTTGCATGTATAATAAAATAATTTGCACAATATGAGCTGTACTCAAATGAGATTTCCATACTTTTAATATTACTGTAAACATTGACTTCAGAAATGCATTCTCTTGCACCATTATGGGCTGTACTATCTTAAATCAAGTGTTTAAGTTTTAATTTAAGTTTAGAACAACTAAACAGTTAGTTCAGAGATATGTATACTTTTTAACCTTTTGCACCTTTAAGTATGCTGGCAAGGCTTCAGTTGGTGAAGAGGGAATATTCAGTGAACCCCTCACTGTGCCAGTTAATCTGTCCCACAGCAAAAATGTGGTTTAAGAGGCTTTTGGCTTAGCAGTCTCCTGTCTGATATGGGCCTTAGACTCTTTATTTGCATTTAAGAGATGGGGAGCAGAATTGACCTCCCACGAGCTTTGATATTATTTCAATATATCTTTTCTAGCCTTTCTAATATCCTTCTAACATAATGCTCAGTTGAAAACACAAACTGATCTTACTGTAACCATGTTTTTTCATTCTTCTGAGTATACCGTCACCTATCACATCAAATCTACAGAGATCATTCATCAGTTTAGGTACCTGTCTGCAATTTTCTGTCATTTTCTCTATTCATATCATAGAATTTATAGATTTTTTTATATTGTTTTTTTATATACTTTCAAGTTTGTGTGCAATATGTGTTTCACCTGGCTGAAAGACAATTTTCTACGGAGCCCCAGACATGACATCCGAAAAAATTAAAATAAATTGTGGCCACGAAATGCTAATTTGTGGCCTTGAAATGCTATATTGTGGCCACGAAATACTAATTTGTGGCCACAATATACTAATTTGTGGCCACGAAATACTAATTTATTTGTTATTTGTTATGATTTGATACTATAAATAAAATTGAATTGAATTGAATTAATTTGTGGCCACAATATACTAATTTGTGGCCACAAAATAGTATTTTGGGGATAACAACATAGCCTAACTATAATGCGGACAGTTCTGCTATACCTGTGTGGGGCACATAGGCTACCCAGATCAAGCTAAAGGTGCAGTCATGGACAGAGATGATTTGATTGAATTGTATTTTAGGCTGGGAATGGCGTAAACATTAATACATTACATCCACGCGTGCAAGATGTATGATTATTCACGGTTTGTTATTGCTTCCTATGAAGAGAGTAAACTGCTGGTGACCATATTAACCACCTCAGGCATAGTAACATATGTTTATCTGAAAGTAAATAAAATATTTGAAGGTGCATTTTCTCTGAAATGTTTCTAATCATGTATTTCTTTGTGACTGCATGCACGAGTTACATTTGTAATAACTATCTAAAACCTTACACAAGACCTACATTTAAAACAATAATCATATTCTACTGTAAAGAAAAGAAAAAACTAAATATTTAATGGACCAGCACACTGGGTAAATTGTTAGAACATGTGACCCCACTGTAACTGCTTAATAAAGGAGTTAAACTTCAAAATATTGTTTGGGGTAGTTATGTCATCCCTTCACACTAATCTGGACGCATGTTTTCTTATTTGGAGTCATCAAAGAGCCAGTACAACAGAGGTCACCATATCTGACAAGTAGCAGCGGTCAGAATATAGGACCCCACTGTAACTGCTACTGTACTTATAATAGATGGTGACCTCTGAGGTACTGGCTCTGTGATGACTATAAATAAGAAAACGTGTCCAGATTAGTGTGAAGGAATGGCATAACTACCCACAAATGGCCACAAATTAGCATTTTGTGGCCACAAATTAGTATTTTGTGGCCACAATTCTTTTTTCGGATGTCATGTCTGGGGCTGCGTAATTTTCCCTTCAAAGACAATAGAGTTAAATTTGAAATCAAGTACTTCAAATTTTCACGGTGGGTAAATGTGCCGAGTTACATTCCACAACTGTATTATATATAAATTAACCAACTCAATCAATACATGACATCCTCTTATATCGTGTTCAAAATATAACTTTGTTATTGAATACAAAATATATAAAAATATAAAAGGTTATTGCCCATGTAACTAATCTCAATAATGGTCATGTTGTAGTATATTCTCTTTTAATTTCAGTGGAAGACACGTCTCATCATGTACTTGTGAGAAATGGGCTTAATATTCATTACCAATTACCTGCTGTGGGACATGTTGCAGTTAAATCATGCAGTCCACCCACACTTATTTGCCCTTACAACATCCTCACAGTTTAGATTTAATTCCATTTTTAGAACTCTCATTGCTTTGGATGAATTACACAACCATAAATCGAATGCTATGTCAGACTCTACAAATTAAATTGTTGGTGATCCATCACGCAAACTGAGTGTCTCGGCCTCTGGCTTTTACTTTGTTTCAACTTTCTCCACTGGAGGACACTGTGGTGTTGGTGTTTGACTACCCAACACAAGAGAGGTCTTTTTTAATAGAGGCTTTTAAAATTGATTGCAGAAATTAAAAATACAAAAGGTAATATGAAGGTTCTCATAAGGAAATCTAAATATAGGATCAGTAATTAGAAAGAAAGTATTCAATAGTCTCCACAGTGAAACAGTGACACTGAGAAATTGTTTTAATCTTTTTTTGACTATAAACATGTGGCTAATAGATATAATCCCCTCATAAACACCATTTTCCCTGTCCACTGGTTGGATCTCTGCAAATGAATCCAAACACATTCAGCTTTCGCTGTGTTATCCTGTCTGTCTGAAACCCAGTGAGGGGACAGAATCAGTCATCTGAATTGATCTCAAGTAATTGGAGGCTGAGCAAAGAGAAGTCAATGTACCATGAAAAACAGATCCAACAACTCTTACCTGTTTGCAACTATAAGAGCACAAACAAACTGACTACTTCAGAAGAGAGGGATCAAGGACAAGGTCCACTTCAGACTCTGCTAGCTTTAACTGTTCTCAGGTCAGGGTGTGAACTTGCGGCAATTCTTTCCTGATATCATTTTGAATACACATGGTTTATTTCAATGATAAAGTTGCCTTGTACTCTTTTCTATTCCTGCAGGAATGCCATCAGAGGAGTTTGTCCGTGGGATGCTCTATCTTTCCCTCACTGTTGTGGGAGTCCCGGGTAACGCTTCCATCATCCTGGCATTCCTCCTCTTGCTGTACCAGGAGAATCGCCTCCACCCAGCTGATGTCATTGTCCTGCACCTGGCCTGCGTCAACCTCCTGGTGGTTGGTGTTCGCTGTCTGCTGGAGACGCTGGCATCCTTCCGCCTGGCCAACATCTTTGGAGACGTAGGCTGCAAGGCTGTGATCTTTGTCTACAGAACATCGCGTTCCCTCTCGATTTGGCTCACCTTTGTACTGAGTGGGTACCAGTGTCTGAGTGTTGCTCCTCCCGGATCACGCTGGGCCTCCGTCCGCACCTTGGTTGCCCAGTATTTGGGCTTTGTGTTCCTCTTCCTCTGGCTCTTCAACACCTCCATGAGCTCGGCAGCCATACTCTTCTCCTTCAGCACCAAAAATGCCTCCAGCCTAACAGACAATGGCATCAATGTAGAATTCTGCTCTGTTAGCTTTCCATCACAGTTGTCCAAAGAGGCAAATGGGGCAATCCAGGTGGGCAGAGATGTGGTGCCCATGGCCCTCATGACCCTAGCCAGTCTGATCATCCTGGTCTTCCTTTACAAGCACAGCCAGCAGGTGAAGGGACTCCGCAGCAGCAGTGGGGGTGGGGGAAGCGGTGGGGCTGAGCAACGAGCTGCTAAAGCCGTGGTAGCACTTGTGACCTTATATGTGATTCTTTATGGGGTAGATAATGGTCTTTGGGTGTACACTCTCACTGTGAGGAAGACCATGAGTTCCTCGCTGATCTCTGACCTACGTATATTCTTCTCCTCACTCTATGCAGCGCTGAGCCCCGTGGTCATCATTGCATCTAACAGGAAGGTGAATGGCAGGCTGAGGTGTGTAGTGCATGAGAAGCCTGTTCAGGAGCAAGCCACGAGTATTTCTACTATGTGAGGCCTACTGTGATAGCTGATTACTGACAGGGCAGCAGAGGAAGCCAAGATGATAAAAACTAAATCTTTCAAAAGTGTGAGTCATGCATTGGTCATTCTGTCTTTGTACGTATTGGGTGTATTATGTTTTGAGGTAAGATTTGCAGAAGATACTCTTCTTTTCTCTGTCTCCTTTCTTATCAATTATTAAAATATCTTGTTTATGAGTATTTTCAGATATGTTCTGAAATAATAACTGATGAGGGTTTAGCGCCTGCAGCTCTGATTAGAAGGTGTACTTGTGGGCAGGGGGAACCTATTGTCTCGCTGTCTATAATTAAAGACCAAAACTGTCATAACAACACTCAATACAGGTCTGTATGGATCTCCGTTGATCTGGCACTACAGTATGTGGCTTTGTTTGTTCATGTTCTCTCCATCTTAATTGGGTAAAATAATTATAGCTGGGTGACTTGGGGCTCAATGTAGCTGTCAAATGACTTCCAGCTGCCCATTTAGCTATAGTTGAGGCTTTGAATATAATCTGCTAATGCCAATGAGGCAGGTTTATTATCCAACAGAGAATTGTTTGAAAACCTGATGGGAAAGCTATATTCTTAAAAAATATGTTCAATACTCAATACAATGTTGACAATGTATGTGTGAGTTCTTTGGATGCAGTAATAAGAAGAGTAGACTTAAAGGGACACAAATCTATGTCTTGGCACAAACCCTGAAGAGTTTGCTGTGGATGTGGTAATGTGAGAATTTAGGAGTCATTATGTAATTGCCATGTCTTGGTGAAGCAAGGGATGAGAGGCAGGGTGAGGACATAACTACCTCTGTGAGTGACAGACATAAAGAAGGGCTGCCAGCACTCTGTGATCCTGCAATAACTCTAAAGTGCAATCAGTGCAGCACTTTTCAACTGCTGTCGCAATGCAGGTGAGGAGGAGAAGTCCTCTTTAAGTGCTTGTGCAGAACTGTTGCATTCAACACCAGGTTGACATGAAAAAAATAAAAAAAGCATACAATAAAGTTGATCTTTTGTCACAGAGTAACATTCACCTTTATTGTAAAATTTGCAACCAATAAAACCCTATTTAATGTGACTTTATTCTTAGGAAAGCTCTCTCCAGATGACAAATTCCATGTGTTTTACCCTTCAAACCACTGAAATCTGATTGACACTTTACACAGACTCCGGTGGAATGAAGGATAGAATACAAGGATGGTTTCATTAGAGTGGCGAGCGTGCTGGCGCCTCCGGTGAGGAGTCATGGACAATGACATATAGTTGACAAGGCTGATTCCCTTCCACGCTTTCAGTGATGTCATTCTTTCTATTTCTGTCGGGAAAGAAGTTGCAGATTAGTTAAAAGGAACAAATACATGAATAACAGGTTGTTCATGTCTTTTTCAATGTGTGAGTGTGTGAGTGTGTGTGTGTGTGTGTGTGTGTGTGTGTGTGTGTGTGTGTGTGTGTGTGTAGGGTGTGTCGGGCCGGCCTCTCCTTGCACAAGACAGGACCTGTTTTCACCGTTTTCCATCCTTCTGGTTGTCTTTTGAGCCTCAATGAATGCAGGGTGCTGTTAAACATGTAGAGACCAAACCCACACTAATGTAACCCTCTATTACTGCCATTACTCTCAAATCACCAACAACCTTGAGCTCACACGGTTCCCCTCCAAGACTTAATTCTGCAGCTAAAACAGAGCTTGCAACAGCTGATAAATGTACATTGTCGTCATCTTTTCAGCCTCTGACTGCATCTCACCTGCTTGACGAAGCAAGATGTGTGAATTGCACAAGCTATCAGGGAAAATAACAAAGCCCAGTGCCTGACATATTTTTAAAGAAATAAACCTAGAAATGCTAACTTTCTTGTTCTTTTGTCTGTAGTTGGACAAAGTATACAACACAAACCTGTACAAAAGCCACACGCGCAAAAAAGCTGTCAAGTTGTCCAGAATGTTCGGTTAAGGGTTGCAGTAAATCCCGGCAGCCGATCCACACCTGCTGTGTCTGTCAGTCTGTTTACCTGCACCAGGTACAGGCATATTTGTCCCCCGTGTCCACCAATAGCAATGCAGCAGCAGGGTTAAACCCCACCCCTTTTCTGCCTTGAAGCCAGTCCACACCCTAATATAGCCCTCCTTCACTCAGGAACTGAATGTTAAACCCAAACCCTCTCCTCCCCCAAAAAAAAAAAGAAGTCAACTTTCAACATCATGATCTAAATCACTACAGTTACTGTGTGCAACGTGCAGAAACGTGTGCTGGTTATACTAATGCAGGAGCAAATTGACGACTAATAAGGTAATACATGCAAACAGTGTCAACAAACACCATTCAACAACACAGTAACCTCCCAAAGCCAATTCTAAATAATTTGATAGTCACACATAAAAGCATGTTGAGTTAGTTTACGTCTAAACTATAAATTAAATCCACTAATCTTAAAAGTTATTCTTGTCATTAATCCCATAAACTCTCTCTGATGTTTTTCCAGTTAAGAAAACCTCTGGCTGACTATAGCAACTGGAAACTTTGGGGCTTATTACTGGTGAAAATGTGTCAGCAATAAACACATCCTGGGGTACTTTCAAAACCCACATTTTATGGAAATGACAGACGTAATAAGCCCTTTTTACGTTTGCTGATACCGTCTTTGCTTTTCCTTCAAAGGGATGTTTCTTTAGGCGTGTTGTTTAGAGGATTTATTCCCTGTTTGAGTGAAGCTCCTGATGGAGAATGCCATAAAAACTGTGCTTTTATGTAAATCAACTCATTTAGTATTTTTGTTAAAGTGCAGGACTGATTGTAAAAAAAAAAAAAATTTGCACATCATAGAACTGGTTTTAATTCGGAGAAGTGCCCATTTGGGCAAAATATTTCAATTATGTAAAAGCAACATGCTCTAAACTTTACCTCAAAATATCTGCCAGGAGGTGACATGAGTTTAACACAATTTTCACTTTATTTTTTGCACTCTCAAGTTACAGAGTTCTATGTGTGTGACCCATTACCTTGCATCCGCCCAGTTTAACTGCTTCCCTCATAAACACATATGGTCGTGTTTCAGCTTGCCTGGAATGCTGCACTGCATGTAAGCAAGGAGCTCTGTATTAAAGATGGTGAGAAGATGTCTTACAGCATGAAAGGGAAACTTTGGCCTGTTCTGTCATGATGAACACAATACTTCTTGATTTATCCTGATTAACATCCATTTTGTAGAAAAGGCTGAAATGCCAGTCTAATATCCACATAAATTTGCAGGCTCTGGGGTTTAATGGTTGCCTTTATAGTTCTGACAGCCTGGTTTTACTAGATTAATCAAGTGGCAACAAATGAAAGGAATAGTTTGTTTGCTTCTAAGAATTCGATGAGAATATCGATATCACTCTCATATTTTATGTTCCACGTAGCTAGAGCCAGATGAGATAACAGCTAGACTTTCTCTGTCCAAAGGTAACACAACCTCTAAAGATCACTAATTAATAACACAATCTTCTTAGTTTGAGCTGTACAAAAAACATCGTCTCTAACGCTCAGCTGCTGGCTGTAGCTTCGTATTTACTGTATAGACATCTAACTCTCGAAAGAGAGCGAATAAGTCACTTTCCCAAAATGTCAAACTACTCCTTTAAATGTAATCAGTTTAGTTTATAGAAATGTTACAAAATAAGCTTCTTTCAATTCAGTCAAAATCCACTCATCAGAGAGAAAACATTAAAAGCAGGTGGAGAAAAGAGCTACATTTTGCAAAACAGACAAACATGGCTGTCCAAATAAGCATTAGCAGTGAAACTACTACTCTACCTTTACAATGTCTGCATAATGTCTGACAGGGAGGCTGTATAGCAGATAATGCCTGTTTCCAATGTACCAGCAAGGACATGGACCACACTGAAGGAGGGTGGGGGGTGGGGTGGAAGGCTCTGAGGCCCCAGGGCAGCAGCTTGCAGCAACTCCACCACTCTCAGGTAAGATATGCACTGCTGTGCTGAGACTTGAAAGACATTCAATATGCACTACACCCTATCCAGCAGTGTATCACAATATAAGGAAGACAGAGAGAGGAAGGAGTGGAAAAGAATAGGTTAGGTTGCTGAGTTAGAGAAAAAAAAAATATAAACAGGCATGGAAATGTTGTCATATAAACTTCTGAGAAATAACTGAATAATAATAATCTTTCAGGAGAAAGACGGGAGTGACAGTTTGAATTGGTTGAACTGAAAGCTGAGACCTGCCCTGATGTGATCCAAGTATCAGAATGTGCTATACGTCAGTATTCACTCAACATGTGGCTTATAATTTATTATTCAAGGGTGAATTTTTTTCTTTTTATTAGTCTTCAGGTATTCTCACTGAGATCGAGATCTCTCTTTATAGAGAAACATACATTTCAAGAGAGAAGCAAATATATCAGGGAGGAACGGGCTTTCCTGACATGTCAATTTGCAGAGATTTATCCTTCGATGAGCCAATCCAGTGTCCCTCTAGGACGGTGGTTAATGCTGAATGATGTGTGAATACGTAAACCATGCGCCCATATTTTTAATCTCTTAAAATGATTGTGGTTAAAAGGCATGGACGAGGCTCGAACTGAGGGTTTAAAAGTTGAATTAAATTCCAGAAATCATAGTGAAGCTGTATCTGCCACCGCATGCTCAGTACATTATTTCTTTATTTAGAATTAAATGCCTGAAAACGGAACCAAATGCAAAATTTCGCTCCTACTTCACTCTAAAAACGGAGTGACATTCCCAAATATCATGCAACACTGACATTAAGACAGGTTTCTTCATACAGTAGTTGCCCCAAAGCAGCTCAGATACAGAATATTTACATCTTCTCTATGAATAAATGCCCAAAGTTGATTTGAATTATACTATATGTAAGACTTTGACATTTTTATTTTTATTTTATTAAAAACAATTGGTTGTAAATCAACCAGTAGATCCAACAAAGACCTTTAGTCAAAAGGTAACATAACCTTCTTCATGTCAAATTCACTGTAGCAGTAACATTGATCCTGCCCTTTATATTTCCCATCTTCCCCCCTAACTGCTACAAAGGTGGAATTTTCCACAAGCCACTTCCCTGAATTTTGCCGTGGAATGCAGACAAGATGGAGCAAGCCTGCAGAGTGCGGCATCTCTGCAGTAACAGTATGTTGAGGTGCTTAGCTTGTGAACACCATGTCCAACTCCTTTATTTTCCCTTCAGGGGGTTTGTTAAGCTATAACTCAGTGTGGCTCTGCCCTGTAGTGTGCCACTGTTGCTGTTGATTGTCACAAGGATCCCACAGTGAGCCGGTTTAGGAGCTCAGCTGTCTCTGATTTTGTCCAGTAACCAATTAATGTAGTCTGAATGTCGTTAACATTTATTTTGCTTAAGTAGTTTGATGCATTTAGTGATTTCAACGAATCACTCGATATGTTGTCCACCTAAGTAACTCTCACAAAAAGGCCTAAATGCAGCAACGTGTTTTAACACAAGTCTAAATTCAAAGTTGTTGGAAACGACTGCTCTATTAAACAGACGTAGATTTCTATCTGTGCCTAAGAGCAACAGACCTTGTAAAGTTATACAGAGCGGGCATGTGCTGACATAACAGCTCATCTCATCTTGCTCGTGCCACCCTTCACACGGGGGAAAGGAATTGCAGAATAATGTATGCAGTAAATGACAACTTTGGAGCCAAAGTTGCTGTCTGTAACAGAGTTTAACTGTACATATTCAGTTTCCATATACTGTATACAGCACTTAAATGTATCACACAGTCCTACACTATTAATGGGATTTATGTAAGATGACAAATTGCCTGGAGTGGGGAGTTGATGGAATGTAATGATAGGGAGTGTTACTCCAACATACTTGAAAAATGGAGTCTCCTTGTGCCTTTTCAAAATAAGTGGTGTCACTCCACCCACTTAAGGCTGAATAATTCTGATGAATCATCATCATCAGAGTTTATATCAATCCAGTGTATCAATCGAGTGTATCACAGAATCACACTAGACTAGAAGCTGAGACGATTTTGCTTCTCATGTTCTGCTGAGTTGGACCACCTCCCAAATTAAAGACACACTGACTGGTTTTGTTGTAGCCGCCCCATTGTGCTGCTAAAGCCCAAAATGTCCAACCAGCTTACTTTGGAATTGACTTTTATTTGTGAGGTGGGAGGACATTTTGGTAGTTTGGCTCACTGTAAAACAAAATCAGGCAATGTACCTTTAAGTATTTTGAAATGGGGCAGGAGAGAGTGCCACCTGTTGATTCTTTATTGTAATGCAATGTAGGGGCAACTTGAATAATACCACTGCAGTTGTGATATAGGGTAGATTCCTAAATATAAAAAAATCTTGGAAATTAGACTGAAATGAATATTATTAAATTTTTCAAAAAATATATGATAAATGTATGCATTAAACTGATGGTCAATGCAGTGAACTGTGTTCCACTGTTATGTATTGCAAAAACCTATACACATGTAAACCAACAACTTTAATAAAACATTTGTGAGTTTTTAACTTGCTTGGAAACACTAATTTGTACAGCAGAGTTTTGTGACTTTGTGTGGCTTTTACTCACTTTATTTACAGGATAAAATTCATATAGACAGACAGCACTGGTACCATATTTATTTAATATATATATATATATATATATATATATATATATATACCGGTATGTATATATATATATATATACATACCGGTATATCTGTACTATTTGTCAATATAAACATCTCATAATGAAGGTCTCAGTGAGTTAAAGTGATTGACAGTAATTGCTAGTAGCTAATAAAATAGTAGCTCTATTTCTAAACAAGCAAAACCTTAAGTGCATGGCTGAAATAATTAATTTGCGGGTGCATTATATGAGTTGTTATCACCATATAATAACTGCCCCTTAACCAGCACTGTAAACTTTGGTTAAACTATTGCACAGATTGGGGCTTGTGATCAAATATAGAGATGTTTGACATATATTGAGTCAAAGACTTCCTGCACTCCTAACACTTCTATAAAGCCAAAGCCATTTAAAAAAAAAAATAGTGTAGTGCCCATTGAAAACGTGCCTTTTTGGATTGCTTGGCATCCAGTATTGCGGCTTGTAGCTTTCTCGAGAACCGCTCATCCATACAATGTTTGAGTTTGCTACAATGTAACATCTACGGTCTCTCTTTCTTCATCTGTTCTGTTCATCTGTACCATAGCAAGTGATGGAGAGCAAGCTCTACCCAGCATGCCACAGCAGGCTGTGCAACAGTTAATAGGCGTCGCCTCTCAATATGCTACACAGCGTGTACATAACCACTTCTAATAAAAATGTCCGTAGATCTCAAGAGCTCACACTCAACACTACACTTCCCTGAGTCCTCAGCTATACACCTGCCAAATGTGAAGACAATTGGATGAAGGACAGACAGAGACTCCTTCCATTTTAGTTAGATAAGTAAATCAACACAAATAAGAGGATGGCTGAAGTATAAATGTATGGTTCCATTCATGATAATAAAGATATTTTTAGGTAAGTAGGCAGCGAAGGCCACCAGTTCTCTTCATTGTCACAGGTTTTGTTCAAGTCTCAATGAATTGAATAATGTATTGATTTATTTGTGTGGAGAAGTGCCACAGTAAGCCAGACGATCAATGTCACAGCAGTATGCCCAGATTAGCCTTTAAAGAACTGCCAGGTTAGTTTTTTACCTGCACTTGTTGTATCATTAGAAACTATTGTATTGACAGGCAGGCGCTGGTCAGAAATTGTGTGTCTAACAGTATGACTGCAAAATGCAGTAATTCTGCCACTAACTTCTCAAAACTAAACTATACCACACACCAAACTAAAGTTGAATTTTATCTACTTGAAACATTTATCAAAGTTGCCTTGCCTTCAAGAAAATACAGAAATCCCTATCCATCTAATTTCATTTAAATCAATAAACCTATAAATAATTGCTTATAGGTTTGCTGTCACAGATAATTACACAGCAGTGCTCTTTGTCTCTAATTGTCCTTTAAACTGACATGTTTTCCAACAGCAAAGATCAACATACGACCCCTCATCTACTGTAGGTCATCCACCACCAGTCACTCGTCAGCCTTCAAAACACACACACACACACACACACACACACACACACACACACACACACACACACACACACACACACACACACACAGCAGAAATCAACTAATAAATGATGATGTATTTTACTAGTAGATCAAACTACCCAGTAGTATATAAAACAATTCAAATTAACCCCACCTTTACCAGCTGCAACATTAAACTGAATACATTAATGCATAAAAACGCACGTACGCACGCACGCGTACAAAAACACACATCTGGTCGATTTAGGTGGATGGTGTGAGACCATTTCACCTCAGGCTTCCCTCTCTACCCCCCTATGGTCTTTCACGAGATACTCATTAACAGTGGAGGGCATTGGACACATCACCTCATCAACTCCCCACAGGACCGAGGCCCTATACCTGACCCTGGCAAACATCCAAACCAGTAGCCCATTGGGCCTCAGGAGGGGAGAGAGGTTGGGTTATGGGATGAAGGTCAACATACTGCAGCCTCACTGCATGCTGAAGAGCTCTGCTGCTTTTGAGACAGGAGGAGTTTTTTTTTTTTTTTCTTTTATATCTCTGACCTCTGAGGATACATCCCTCTGACACTGAAAAACACAAAGTCAAACACTTTGTATTCACATCTTCAGGCTTGGGTATCAGCCCAGGTTCATAATTGATGGTCTGTTTATGAGAAATCATTAGAAATGTAATGTGAAATAGAGTGCTGCTGTTTTTGACTGCTGTTTTATAGGAGATGCTCTGAAACGTTAAAAAAAACGCTTGTAGCTGGTTTTACCAACAGTATGAAACCCTGTCAGGCAGATGAAGCAGACCCCATTCACTGACACTTTCATCTGAAAAGAGTAGGTGGCGGCAGAAAAAGAAAAGTCCATTTATAAGGAAGATGGAGTCTTTTACAGTTTTTTCCGATTGCTAAACGACAGTGGGCACAACTGGAGTCACATGTGCAAAACTCAAACTACAGTCTGCACTACCAACAGTCACCTGAGCTAAACAGTTCACATCACCTGCAAAACAGGCTCAGTGCAGCCAAACACTATGCACAATCCTCACTGAGATAACACACACTGTCACTCAGAACACACTGAGAGTAAAAACACTAGCATCAAACACCAATACACAAATTACAAACTTTCTCATCTTTACAGTTTGAACAATTTGAGTGACTTGACACTACTCAATAGTTTATTTAAGGAAAAGATATAGATTGTATAATATACCAATTTTACGTAAGGTAAACAAGAATAATGAAAATCAGCAGTTTTCTTCAATATAGAATTTTGTCTCTAGTAATTTATGGAATTACTGGGAAAAAAACTAAAGGTACATACGTAACAGTAACAAAGAATAGTGTGACTAATTCTGCCTCTCTCCAGCATCATGTGGAAAGTTTTCTTCATCACATTAGATGTCTGCATCATCTCTAAATACTAACAAATGTGGTGTTTCTATTGCTTTCACCTCCATTACTTTCTGAAAAACAGTAAGAATGCAGTTTTACTATTGTAAAGATATAGTGGTTTTCACTTTTTTTTATAGCTGTGTACATAACCTCAGACATCTTACCTGGACATGTTGGTATCTTTGCTCTTTTACCTGTTTCTCTCAAACGGTACAGTGTATAATTGTTTCATTCTTATTTGGTGTTTGTATACAAAAAAGGCTTTCTGAGTTTTCTCTATATAAATACCATATATGTTCACTAACTAGTCTAAAACAAGACACCTACTTAGGCTTTCAGCTAAAATTGCAATCAGCAGTGTTTGATAGGCACCAGACTGAAATCTATTCTGTTTTGAATGTGTGATTAACAGTTTTGACAGCAGTGTGTTAGCATTTGAACAAAGTGCTGTAAATCTACATTGTTGTGCACGTTGTGGTTAAAGTCATGGGATAAGTGTGTAGAGTTTTGAAAACTGTGTTCAAGCAATGAAAAACGAACTAGAGTTTGGTCCACATGAACTGCTGCTGTGTAGACTGTAGTTAGAGTTTTGCACATGTGACTCCAGTTGTGCCCACTGTTGTTTAGCGATCGAAAAAAACTGTAATGATTACTAGCCATTCATTGATCAAGCACTCCAAGACAGGAACAAAGAACGCTTTGAGTGGGACGAACCCTGCTCCCGCTTCTACTATATTTGTATCTACAAAAGGGGGGCCCGCAGAAAAAGTTTGTCAACCACTGGGTTAGAATAACATTGGCTTCACAAGCCTAAACTGAAGCAACTTGAACTGTATCACTTACTATTATTATTTACAAAGAAAATATGACTCAACCAATTCATATAGGCTACTAAACATTGTGCCAAAATATTAACAATAACGTTAGACACCTTAGATGACATGAAACGTGATTTAACGTTACTGCTCCTTTTTAATAAAATTTAGCAACAAAACAATTCACTTCAAGACATTTCATAAAATTCTGAAGCAGTGGCAGCAATGATATAACAGGGATGGGTCACTGCTGCTAAATTTATATAGCTAATACATAAATATATATAACTTTTTGAGCTGGGGGAGGAAAACTACTGTATTGTATGTCTTCATTTTGACTGCCTGGTTATATGCAGTAGAAAATAAAAACTCTATAACGTAAAGAGTGATTGACTCCTAGTTCCTATAACTTATCAAAATGTTTTGTAGTTACAGTAAGATCATATTAAAAACAAAGCTATAGTCCAGAAACAGAACCTGTGCATAAGTGGCAGGAGTTGCAGGATGGAATGGAGACAGATACAGACCTATTTGCCCTGTATGCAATCTGGTAAAGGTCTAAGCAACGTTGGATAGGTGTTTACACACTAGACGCTCAATGATTTTTATTATTACAGATGTTAATGCGACAGGTCTATAATAATACAGCCAACTGTATCAGTGAAGACTGTAGCATGCAAGTTCATCTATGCTACCTGCCCAGTACCAATGGCTGACAGACAAAGCTAACAGCTTGTGACCATAGCAAGCTGGGTCATTTTACAGCCAAAGAGCCCGATATTTTCCTCAGGAGCTGGTAGAAACTAACAACAGAGCGAGAGGAAGAGTGAATATTGACCTCACATTCATCAGGTAGACAGAAACCCAACTCCAAATTAATAATAATGTTGCTCTGGGTCTCCTAGAAGTGTAAATAAGCTGCTGTTTGCTAACACATTCTCCATATCAACTTACGTAATGACATAATGATAATATGTCAGTATGTACATGTTGTTGTACAGCCCCCAAGTGGGCCTTTTGTAAATCTTAAAATAATGTTGGACAGGTAAATAACTTGCTAAATTAAGTTATTTTTGTCAGTGAGATCAAGGTAAAAACACACACACACACACACACACACACACACACACACACACACACACACACACACACACACACACACAAGAAACACATTTTTAGTGGATACAGACAATGGTGTATTCTTATTTTATATTTTGCAAAGGTTTGAGGTGATTTTATTGGATTTTTCATTTCCATTTCATGTTGATGACATAGTATGAAGGAATTTAAAGATGTGTGTACCAAACTAAGCCCTGATGTCGTATTACTGCTGTTTTTCTGCATCAACATCTCACATTAAATGGACTGTATTTATACATACACCATAACACAAAAAAGGTCAGAATCTGCTAAGAAAGCATAATGGATTGCAGAACAGCACAAAAGTGACACCTGCCAAATTTGAATGTATTCTCTGGTTTGTCTGCAATCTGTCACATTTGCAATACATTACAACGTTCAGCGTCAGCCCTCCCTATGGACAACATGCTGTTCCTTGCTACAGTGCATTATAAAAGGTTGCAAATGGGCTAATTTGCAGCTTTGACAGCACCAGCCTCAGCAAAGGCGGGTAGTAATAGGTTTTGAGGTGCCGCTTCAGCGACTGCTGTGATGGGAACGCTGTGGTTGAAAGTAGGCATAGGTCAGGCTTCCCTGGAAACTCTGACAAATTAAAAACAGAAAACCTTTGACATTTATCATGCTAGGATTCTGCAAAGGTCATTGCCTGTACTTGCTGCTTTCATTTTCCTTCCCCGTCCCCCCTGGACATGTTTTTCTGTGATTGCTTGAGCTGCAGCAGGGGGAATCAGGAGCTGTGATTTCAGAGAAATACTCTCACGATGACAACATTTCTCATACAAAAAGCAGATATATGGAGTAAACAGAAATGTACACTTATGGAGTCCCTCTGCTGCTGCTCTCCCATTCCCTCTTATTTATTTACCAAACCAGTGATAGGCCAGTTGTTAGTGAGCCTATCATGATGATTAGTTATCACATCAGTTTTATCAGGATGCTATTAAGAAGTAAACTGCTGTTGTGTAAAGAACAACCACGGGTATGTAATAACACGCTAAAATTCATTTCTGATTTCCTCGCGATACATCATTCCACACCATAAACACTGAAAACGTGTAATCCAACTGGACCATGACTGTCTCATTTAAATGTTAATAGAATTCCCATCATTCATAATTCAATGTGCTCCCTGGCATTTTCCGTTCATCTTGGCAATGCTATCTGATGTGACAAGCCAATTTACGGCTGGTGCTGACCAAATTGCTTTAGCATTGTAATGCTAACACCATAATAAATCCTTCACATACTCTTCCTTCTCAGGTGATAAAAAAAATATAATAGAAATTTATACAGTACACGTTCACCATGTAATCCATTTTCATTGATTTCCCTGGCGTTACACACACCGAGAGATTGTGCCTTCAAGTCGGATACGATGCAGCTGGAAAAACATTACATCTGAGGAATGTGACAGAGATTGCCCTTTATGCCCTCTCGTTCTCAGAGGTGGCATTAGTGGGGCTGAAAGCAGTGTGAGAAATGACACAAGCAGTGCTAGGAAGACGAATCAGACAGATTATAGCTTTGAAGAGAGAGAGGAAAGAGAGCAGGGCCTGGCTTAATGCTGGTAGGTGTCATTTTGTGTGACCTTTCTGGGAATTACCACTGTGCATGACCCAGAGCATGTCTGCTTGTCACTGAGACAGTCTGGGGCTTCTGCTGCTGTTTCCCCTCCTCATCCTTCCTCTGGCAGACATTATGGCCCAACTCAGCCTCCTGATGCCCGACTACCTTCCCTTTGACCTGATCACGGCCAATAACTCTGATAATCCCTCAGTTCTCATTAGCTCCCTCACACAACTTGAACTGAAATTTAAATTCTACGGCTCCGTCTGTGTCTGCGAGGTAGCTTAACCTTTGATAATAAGTCGCCACGTCTTAGCAGAGAAAACCCAGGATTAGTAGACTCGTGGAAGCTTTTGTGGGAGAAAGGCAGCATCAAAAGTTGATCATCGTTTAGGTGGGGGAATATGAATGTGGATTCACCCAAGATACAGGCTGTCGAAGCTTGAAATCCTGTGATTAAGACATGTAATCCTAGGTTAATTGTAGGATGGCAGCATGTACAGTATGTTTAAATGGTGATCACTCACTATACACATGCTATTTCAAACCAGGCAAATCAAATTTTCTTTAAAAGGATAAGTCTGGTGATATTCTATATTTTTCTTTTTGTCAATAAATCACATAAAAAGACCAAAATCAACAATGTGTCCATCTTTTCATATTTTCCAACATCCCTACCATGTTTAAGGCACTCAGCCCCAAGCATATTGGTCCCTGTTAAAAGAGTATCGTAAAAACAGCTCAAATATATAGTAACATTTGTTTTGTTTTTAAAGGATCAGTAATTTCCTTAAACAGCCGGGCACTGGTGTCTTTAGCGCAAACATTACTCAAACTGGAGTAAATTATGCATTTTTAGGGACGATTTTCCATTGCTGATTAATATTCATTTAGTGCTCTAGTGAGTATTTACGGCAGCAGTGTGTTAGATCAACTGGAAATAAACAGTGCCAATGATCATTGAAATTATGCAAAATGTCACTTAGTTTAACAGTGTGGTTTAATGATTTGCTTTTAATAGTTTTTGGAATACAATGGAGGTCAATGGCACAGAGGAAAAGCTACAGTATATCAGACTTTGGCTAGACAGACAAAACTTGTTAGTAGTATCAATTCATTGTTTGTTTTGGTATTTTAATGGTTTTGGGACAAAAGAAAAACACATTAATTGCTATCCTCTAAAACAATAGTTTCCAACATTTTGTGAAACAGGGTAATTTGCTTTCTTGCTGAGATAAGAGGATTGATAGCATGTCTGTATATTTTTAAATTGCTACTGCAGGCACAGACTGAAAACAGAGGTAAACAGCTCACCTGGCTATGTCCAGAAATCTGCCTACAAGCCCCTCTAAAGCTCACTAAGTAACACAATATATGTTTAATCATTAAAAACCAAAGGATGCTGTTACCTTTGGACATAGTCAGGCTAGCTTTTTCCCCCTTTCCAGTCTTTGTGCTAAGCTAGCTAACCAGCTGCTGGCTTCAGCTACATATTTACTTTATAGAGAGTGAGATTGGTGTCCATCTTCTCATACTTACTTAATAAAACGGTAATAAAATAAATATGTGTATTTCCCAAAATGTTGAAGTATTGCTTTATAGATAGGTGTTGCATTAGTATAATATTAACAGTTCATAAGATTCTATAATGAATTAAGTGTTTTTTTGGTTTTCTACACCCACAACAACAAATCCTGAACAATGACTATTGAAGCAATGGGGAACCAGGTTGGAGTGGAGGGGTGGGGGGTGGGGGTCTAACAACTTGTCCCACTGAGTAGAGCTACAACAAAACCAGCTTGAACTGCTGCCAATGTGTTTGCAGGAAGCCACCGTCGCTCACAAAAATAAAATTACTCATCTAGCAAGGAATGAGGTCCAATTACTTCAAGGTCCCAATTAAAATAAATTAAGCAAAAAGGGAGATAGAGCTAGAGACACATAGGGAGAGACAACGTGGGAACGATGTTTTAAGTTAAGTTCTTTTTTTTTTCTTAAAATGTTTGTAGACGTGCATCAATTGCAATGATTTCTATTTGAAGACATCCAACATAAATCACTTTTTCTTTCCCTCAACATGTTTCTCCCTGAGGACAGCACAATGTTTTCTCCTCTCTTCACATCCCTGTCTGTATTTGATGTCCTCCGCAATCCAACCTTTGGACATGATGTGTTTTGAGGGACAGATGAGAGGAAATGATTCACTCGTCAGACGAGACCCAGCATACAAATCCCAGCTGACCTGCTGATCAGATGGTTGATATTGCAGATCTTCCTTGGGGCGGGTGTCGGGCTACGCTTATTAGAGCTTTCAGCCAGGCATGGTGTGCAGGTCATCATCTCTCCCGTAGTGACTCTGTGCGACAGCAAACACAACGACGCTAGCCTCACCTCTGAATATGTGCACATTGCACCACCATTCAAACGTCAAACCAGATAAGGAACTGCCGGGATGATAGTGTGATATGAAGGCCGAGCAGGCCTGTCAGAATAGTAATTATTTACTCCAAGAGGAGATATGGATTTGGCCTCAGGTGTGTGTTTTCTTGTTTCTGAGGGCATTCCGTGGGTAAATGTGTCACATCAGAACTTTGCGGCAGCAGATATATACTCATCAAAACTTTTGTGATTGCTTTGGACCTGCAATTTCAAAACAAAGTGCAGAGGAAGATGACTGAGTGCAGCTGTCCGTGGTGCTGAAATTGACATAAAAAGACTTGAGTGTGTTTGCTTTCCCCTATAGGTTTGACAGACATTGCATTACATTGCATCAAATTATAGGGTGCTTCTGAATAATAAAAGCCTGATCAACACAATGTCCATCAGAGGTCTTTTTTTGCTTTTTTGCATTCGGTGCCAGATAAACACATTAGTGAGCTGCATTTTCAAACGCATTGCAGAAGGCAGATGATAACACACCTGAAATTATGTTTTTTAATGTACTTTAACACTATAACATCCTTTTCATTTGAGATTTCTTTCAGATATTATTTTATCTAAATCTTGATACACCTGCAATAGACAGGATAACATTCATGATTTGTAGGACAGGTTATCTGTGTGCATTTGCTCATATCATGTGATGCATTTAAAATAAAATATATTTGTCTAACTTGATGCCTTTCTCAACTCATGTTCATTAGACTTAAGCTTGTGTGTAAAGATTGGAATTTATGACTAATATATACGGATATCTACTGTGCTTAAAGTTAATTTCAGTGGTGGAGGAAGTATTTAGATTATTTTCTTAACTAAAAGTAGCCATACTATGCTATGAAAATACAAAAAAAAGTCCTTCAATAAAACATTTTTTTAAAGGGGCGCTATGCAGTTTTCTATAAAGTTTTCGCTTTTTGCTCGCAGGTTTCTCTATAGATCTCCCCCTACAGCTTTGGAATAAATATTTGGCAACGCTGTGTAAAAACTTGCTCGGTCAGTCAGCTGTTTCCTCTTTCTCCGTTCCTCCGACAATGCTTTCCTAGCTTTCTGCTTCTTTTTTGCCGGCTCAGCCATGACGATAGTGTGAAAAACTCCATCGCTACCTTGTTCTTATAGCTAGCCGGTTCCTGGAGGGGGGCGTGTATGTGTGCAGTGCCGTGAAGCAATCTGTTACATCACGAGACCTGATATCACGCAATACTTCCTGATGCAAAAGTTACAAGGGTGTTTTTTTCCGCTCACAGGAGCTAGGGGGGAGCGAGATGACCACCATTCAACCCGAACAAAGTCATATAACCATTCCAATGACTCCAAAGCTGTTCAGTTAAGGTACATTAAGCTAAAAAAAACCCTACATAGTTCCCCTTTAAAGGGGTTAGAAACTAAGAAACAAGCTAATTGATCCCAGCAGCGGTTAACCAGCAACTCCCATGTTCTGCAAGGAAAATGACTCTTTTTGTTTGGTAGCTGCTGCCCCTGTCCACAACAGTAGATTGATTAGCTTCAGTGCTTGACTATACATACACTGACTCTGGAGAAGTAGGCCTACCTCATAAAACCCCACTTAAAAAAATCCCAACTATCCCTTTCAGTATTGGGCAAATTGATGAAGGTGCTAGATGAAATGTTAAGGATCACCAGAGTTATTAAAGTTCATCCTGAGGGGAACATTAACATTGCGGTCTTTCTGTGTAGACATGCCATTAGTCTTATTTACGTCCAATTATAGTATTTCCTGTATACAGTAAATGCCAGTAGTCTAGAGCTACAATTAGTTTCTAATGAAAAGCCCATTGCCATCATAATTACATGTAAACAGACAGATATAAATATAAAAAGGTTATGCACTGATAAATACAGACATAGATGGCAATTTCAAACTCAAAGCAGCTTGACCAGGAAAACAATATAGAAATCTGAATTGGAGATATGTAAAAAAGGTAATTGGAAGTTTAGACCTGAAACCTTTATTTATTTATTTTAGATTAAAATTGTAATTATGAAATGAACATAGTTTCTCAAATCCTTACCATAAACCAGGGATGGAAGCTGAAGCACAGTCTGTTCCTCAGCCTCGCTTCCTTTTATTTGCTCAACCACTGTGCAATGATTTCCTGTGCCAAGGTAGAGGCAGCACACGTTACATTCTATTCTGAGCACAGGCTTCATCCTTCCTGTGTATTGTGAAATAATCCAATAATAGGGCTGAAAGTGAGAGAAACCCTGCAGAGATCTAATCAGTGCCACACATTGTACTGAGCCAGTGTCTAATGTATGCCAGAGCAGCATGCTCATCAGCAGACATTTTCAGAAGCCAAATTTAAGAATTACCATCACTCAATGTTTGTGGTACATTTCTTATAGTACAAATTAAATCAAAATGTCCTCCGACATTTGTGCTGAAGTTTCACTAGGCGACCCCCAGAACATCTGCAGAGGGGCAATTCTGAAATCTCGCTGAGCTGTTGGTTAAATGGCAGTGATAGACATTTTCTTCACTTCGTTTTTTTTTCTTTCAACTCCGCGACAGTACAGTCCTCTGCCTCTTTTTGACCACACCAACTGACTCCTTCTTACACACAAGAACCCACTTTTATATTTCACCATATTATTTTGCCACAGGGAAGGCTTCAGTCTATTCCTGCTGAATATTTACACATGCAATATCTTCTTCTGACAAGAAAATGCCAATTTACTTGGCACACGAAATTGCTTTCATCCAATAAGCCAGATGCAAATTAATTCCAGTAAAGAAGGTCAAACATATTCAAGATTTTCTAAGCCCTCTTTAATATAAAAAGGGTCTGATGTTCTAAATATGGAATTTCTCTTAAAATATAATGCACACTGCCCTGTGTGCTGGCTTGTAACACATTCCCAATAGCCTTTGTTTTGCCTGCTTGATCTTAAATTTACTTTAAATGGATAAGAATCTAGTTAATTTGCTTCACAAAAACCCAACCAAATAATGGACTTATTCATACACAGGGCTCAAATGTGTGCAGTGGGCAGGTTACCAGAGCGATTTGGCTTAAAGAGTGCATCCTGCTCCACAGGATGTGGGGGAAATGCTGAGCGAGCAGATCAAGTTCTTTCCACCTGTTCGCAGAAGGAATGACCTCCACAAACAGGTAGACATCCCAGCAGGGTAAGTTCATGTTCAAGCCAAGCATGCAGGTGATGCACAGTCGAGGGATGAAGCCATAAAAGAGGAGTGAGTTTAACTCATAACTCAAAAATTAAATAAGAGGCCAAGACGTAAAGTAAGATACCCTGACACCTTAGAAATACAAGGAGCCATCTGGCAAAAGTGAAAATAGAGTAACTCAAAAAGTGAATTAGATTTGTCAAATATTTCTTCTTTTTCACACAGCCGTGTTTTTTTCTTTTTTAACAAGTGCACAACATCCACATTTGAAGCTAATAAGAGACCTTAAGAGGAAGATAAATGAAAGCAGGACAAAAATTATCCATATGTATAAGGGATCAGAATTTAACAGTAATAGGTCTTCCACTTCTGCCTAGTTTTCTCAATATTCACAGTGCAGTATTGATTTGTCTCATTATAAGCGCTCGAATAAATAGGGAGCCACAAAATGCCAGCAAATGTCAGCTGATGAAAATGCATGACTGATGGGCGAACTGTGTGGTTCCATATCACATTCACACACAATTGGCTCTTACTGTCTGCCTATCCCCTCCTTAATGCTACGGGATGCAACATTCTGCAAAATACCTTCAGAGTCAAGGCGGGTAATAAACTGATGATAAACACTTTGCTCACATAAACAGATCCGAGAACTTCATTTACACACTTTTTTTAACTGAGGAAAGGGTCAGTTTTATCTGAATTCAATCAGCGGAGGAAGTGAATTGTTTATAAAAAACTCATAAATCTTTTGCTCAATTTCTAATCTGTCAAGAACTTGTGAATGAGGTCTCTGTTGTTGGTTTATAATGTGCAGCTTTAAACTTATTTGTGAACTGATTGAGCTGAATGTGAACACAGCACAACGTTGTGAGTGTATAATACCTAAGCTCTGTTTAGACCCAAGCTTGACACATTCGCACTGGCAATGGCTCAAAATAGAAATGTTTCTTTTTCATTTTATTACTTTCAGTGACACAGTGACTCAGTTCTTATTCACTGTAAAAGCTTTAACATTTGCTGCTTTAAAGTCCTATCTAGGTCTGTTTGTTTAGGTCTACATATCTAACAGCAATTCTATAAACCCTTTTTATAAACATTATCATTATTAACTGTACCTGTTGATGGACTGTCATATGATTTAAGGTTAATACTTTATTTTATCATTATATGTTGATATCATTATGGGTTAGGGTTAGTTAGTTGTTCTCTTTGTATTTTATCATTGTATAATGTGACGGATTAATGTAGAGTTACAATCTGTTTAGTGTAAAGTATAATTTGTTTTTGGATCCCCATTAGCTTCCACAAAGTTCCTTGGGTCAACATAAAATCAATAACAATTAATTCTGCGCGCATCGGGGTTACTGGCGGACGGCGCTCCTTGCGACCGTGCATTTGCCCGGCACTCAGACACCACATATCGTCACCAATGAAAAGGGAACTCCCTGCTGAGTTCAATGATACCTCACACAAGACTCTACATCATACAGTTCATTAGCTGTGAAAGGGGGCGTGGCCAACGTATAGTGGTCAGGTCAAACCTTTACCAATAAAAAAGGAAGTCTCTGCTGAGTTCATTGCTACCTCACATAAGACTCTACCTTAAACGGGTCACCATTTATGAAAGGGGATGTGGATAAGAACAGAGGGGCGGGCCAAACAATCACCAATGAATAAGGAACTGTCTGCTGAGTTCAATGATACCTCACACAAGGGTATACCTTAAATGGTTGAAATGTTATGAAAGGGGGCGTGGCTTGAGTAAGTGGGCGTGGTTATAGTATAGGGGCCGGTTCAGTATCACATGTAGACCACAAATTCTAAGTTTCATGTAAATCGGATGATGTTTGTCATATAAGGCAGATTTCTTGTTGCCAGCGGGGGGCGCTATGACCAAAAGTCAATATTGGCCTGTATATGTCCTCAGGCCTGGACTCTTGTTGATTCTGTGAAATTTCAAGCAGATATGCCAATGTATACTGTAGTTACAGCCACTTTCTCGTTCATCGCTAAACACTCAAATGGCCGCCATGCCACACCCACACCGTCTGACAAAAAGTTTTTCTTTTAATAACTTTTCATCTTTAAGGTGTTGGGTAAGTTTGAAGTCCGCCGGATGAAATCTCTAGGAGGAGTTCATTAAAGTATAGCACCTTGACTTTTAGGCCTACTTCCTGTTGCCACTAGGGGGCGCTATGACTTTAAGTAAACATCGGCTGTCATTTGTCCTCAGGGTTGGACTCTTATGAATCCTGAAAAGTTCCGAGCCAATTGGGCAATGTACACTCAAGTTACACCCACTTCCTGTGCACAATGGCCGCCCCGCCACGGCCATGCCCTATGACGAAAAGTTTTTCTTTTAATAACTTTTCATCTTTAATGTCTTAAGATGATACAAACCGAATTTGAAGTTGATCGGATGAAATCTCTAGAAAGAGTTTGTTAAAGTAGGAAATGTGGAAATGGCCAAAATCGCACTAATTTCAAACTTTGAAATAAAAATGGCGGACTTCCTGTTGGGTTTAAGGTATGGCTCCAATGACGTTTTTTGTACATCCTGACAGTTTCGTGAGTCGACGTTAAACGCACTGCAGGGGCTACATTTTTTTAAACTTTGTAGGGGGCGCTAGCGAGCCATTTTTGTGTGCATTTTCACCAGACTTGATGCGACTGCCAATTTTGGTGAGTTTTAAGCCCTTCAAAAAGGTGATTCTTTTGCAGAAAATAATAATAATTCCTTCAGTTTCAATAGGGCCTTCGCCACGCTGTCGGCTCTCGGGCCCTAATAAAAAATAAACAATGAATTAATTGTAATTCTGAACAAAATATCTACAGAAATTCAAACTTCATGAAGGAAACCCAAGTCAAAAAGATGATATAGCTTCAATTGTTTTATTGCCCAGCTATTTTCTAAAAGTTTAATACATAAAGACCAGAGAGACGAGGACACAGATACATTTAAAAAAAAAAAAAAAAAAAAGCCAATAATCCTGATATTCTGATGTACGTATGTGTAAAATCCTTTTTGTGTGTGTAAATGAGTTGGTGCTCAAGTGTTTGCATATTGCTGGAGTGTGAATTTAGAGGATTGTTTATGAATACAATAATTAATTGTTCATCTAAATGTATCAAGTCAGTGTTGTTGAACAAGGAAACTGATGAGATTGAGTGGAAGCATCAATGCTTGTATTCTTGTTTGCCACCCCTGCTATGACAGTATAATTAGCAGCTTTGTGAAGCTCACAGTAGATTGTTTAGTTTTTACTGAAAACTCTTTCAAGAAAGTGTTAAATAGCATTGTGGGAGTTTGAGGATGTACCTTTGGGGTCTTTAGCAGCTATTGGGTATTTCTCTGGCTTTTGGTAAGCATTGGATTGTGACTGCTGTTGTTGTTATATATATAATATAATAATATAACAACTATAGTTATAATTTTTCAGCCTCTGCTAGTTGTCTCTAATTGTTCATCCAAATGTATCAAGTCAGTGTTGTCAAACAAGGAAACGGATGAGATACAGTAGAGTGGAAGCATCAGTGCTTGTATTATTGTTGACAAATTTCCCACTGGACATATTATAAGGTATGCATTTCCGGGATTGTTCAGGTGCCGCCGGAATTTCCGCCGGATGTCCCTCATTTCGACCGGATGTCCTTTACCTTCTGCTTTCTTTGTATTGACATTCTAAACTCCGGTGGATTTATGAGGACTACGGTTAACTGCTCCTCAGACCTCAGCAGGGTAAATCCAGACAGCTAGCTAGACTATCTGTCCAATCTGAGTTTTCTGTTGCACGACTAAAACAACTTTTGAACGTACACACCAAAACAAGTTCCTTCCCGAGGCTATTTTGCAGAGGCACAGTTAGCTCCATACGGCGCCTAGCCCTGCCCAAGACGATTGTGATTGGTGTAAAGAAATGCCAATAAACCAGAGCACGTTTTTCACCCATTGCAGAATGCTGTGTGGACTTGCCAGACCCTCCTCCGCAGCACTGTGGACGAAGGTCTGGCAATGCGAGACTAGCAGAGATATGAATAAAAGATTTAATTTGAAAAATCTGAACTAATAGGTCGACAATACAGATGACTATATCTTTAATATAAGTTATTACTCATCAGGTCATGTAAACTAACCATTACATTTTAAGTACGTGTCACATTTTTTGAGTAAGGGATGTCAGTTAGTTGTTGTTTGATTTCCTGTAACCTTTTTTTTTGTAAAAGGTTTTGTATGTTTTTGTAAACTTGGGCTTTATCAGCCTGGAACATGGGAACATCATGAGAGAACTGTGTTGGCAGCTCTGGGTACATCAGCTCTCTTCATTTATCCATAGTGTCTGTGTGTGGAGAAATCCAAAGCTTGACAGACCTGCCATGCCTACTATGTAATAAACCATGTAGTTATGGTTGCTCAGCTATGATTGAGATGTTCGAGAGGAGGGGGTTAAATAATAAACAGTTAATTGCTCACAGTTTAGATTTGGTTCCTTTTACACCATTTGCCACCCATGCTATGGCAGTATAATTAGCAGCTTTGTGAAGCTCACAGTAGATTGTTTTTATTGAAAACTCTTTCAAGGAAGTGTTAAATAGCAGTGTGGGAGTTTGAGGATGTACCTTTGGGGTCTTTACCAGCTATCGGCGTATTTCTCTGGCTGTTGGTGAGCATTGGGTTCTGACTGCTGTTCTGTCTGTCTGGCAGATAACATGACAGTTTCCCATTTTGCATTACACAACAGAGCAGGTGTTGTGGCTGACACATCATCTGCAGTTCAGGTAACAACTCTATTTATCATTGTTCAGCCTCTGCTAATTGCCTCATAGTGCTTTGACAATATAGAAGTAATGATCGTATTATCTCAACCGAGTGTTAATTGTTTTCAGATGCTTGTTGAAGTCTATGGTGTTGCTGTTATTATTCATGTATGTCGGTAAGGACCATTTTCTGTTTTACTTCTCAGACACACTGTTTTGTCTGTGATCTAAAGTTAAATACATTTTTAAATGATGTACAGTATGTGTATTCACAGAATTATACTTTTCCCCAAATGCTTTGAAATGTTTATCTAATCCAGACAATGTTTTGTTACTTAAAGGATAAGGCTGGCAAAATTCTATATTTTTGTTATTATCAATGAGTCCCTTGAAAAGACCAAAACCAACAATGGTGTTCCCGTTTTTCAATACTTGACTCACTGACTTCCCCAGTCTGTCTGAGAGCACTCAGGCCCATCGGTTACTGCAGACAGAGATCTTTAAAAGCCAGTCTCAAAGTTAATGACACATAGATTCAAAAGACCAAATAACCTCCTAAAACTTCCAGCTGGGCACTGTAGTTTTTAGCAAACAGGAGTAAATAATGATATTGTTGGGGACTATTTCCAGCTGTGGATATATACACATTTGGTTCCCTAGTGATTATTTACAGCAGCAGGACGGTGTATGTGGGATCGACTCAAAATAAACTAAAGTGCCAATGTTTATGGTAATGAGAGAAAATGTGCAACGCTGCGGCTCAATTATATGCTTTTAATAGTTTTTGGCAAACAATGGAGGTCTATGGCACAGATGAATAAACTATATCAGGATTTGGTGATTTCATACAGCCACACAAGCAAGAACCACCAGTCTAACATGAAAAATGCACTTGGTTTTACTTTTCTTTTGGATGGAAAGACAGATCTGATTTTTTTGAGAAGAGACATTTATGTGGAAAGCCTAAACAAGAACAAGTGACAAGGGGATGGATAATTGTTTTCCAGCACAGGACTCCTTTTGATGAATGTCTCATTATAATCTGGAGATGATGGATGTGAGTTGGATAAAGACTGATGTGTATATGTGACTATTTAGGCAAAATGAGGGATATGAGGGCCTCTCAATCCTATTTTTTGCACAGTGAGGTGTAACGGTTCGGAGTGAAAGGTTTTAATGGCTTTCAGTTGTTATTATTCTGTGTGTTATGACAGCTTGATTGGGCCTGCGGTCTTATTTCATTGTTGTGCTATTTGCATGCACCTCCCTTTGCCGCCTTCCACAGCTTTGTGTTGTTATGGTAATTTTGGTAAGTAGATTGCATCTCGATGGCTGCTCCACTTGGGTCCTGTCTGCGGGAGAAGCCTGGAGCCACAGCATAATAATCATAATGAACACATCTCTAGTGTGTGCAAGGTTACAGTTAGGGTTTTCATTTAGTGTTAAGAGTTCATTTCAGAGCAGCACTCAAGCTAACAATCACATTTTAACCGATCAGGGGCTAAAGTGCCCCCCTGGTGTGACATTAGTAACCATTGTGTTCTCAAAGTTTCTATAATCAAAAATATGAGTTTCTTTCAACTAAATTGCCCCAAAATAAAATGGATAGTTCCATACACAAAACAGACTGTACTCAACATAGGTTCCCCTGATCTTATTTATTAGCTAAAATAATTTATAGTATCCAGGGTTTTTAACTAAAGAAATAGGCATAATTTGATATGAATTACGTTTATTGACCATATATTCCAAAAATAAGTGTAAAAAAAAAAATAGTGCAGGGTAGCAGGATGAAGCAGGACGTAGCAGGGCACTGCAAAGAGTAATTTATTTATAAAATAAAATAAAAATAAAACATTTATCATACTGTTTATTGATCCCCAGTGGGGAAATTACAATTTACACTCTGTTAGAAATCACTACACGCAGGGCTGAAATACACACAGACCTATTCATGCACAAATGGAGAGATGTCAGAGTGACTGGGCTGCCAGTGCTGGACCCGCACCCTGAGCATTTGGGGGGGGTAAGGTGCCTTGCTCAAGAGTACCTGGCAGTGCCCAGGAGGTGAACTCTGTACTTTGATCCGTATTGGGACTTGAACGAGCAACCCTCCAGTTCCCAACCCAAGTCCCTACGGACTGAGCTACTGCCACCCCCAAAAGTAGCAGGGTGTAGCAGGGCATAGCAGGGCATAGCAGGGCGTGGAGCAGTAACACAGAATTGGGTGATAATTTAAACTGTATGCTTTATAAAACAGAACGGGTCAATTTTGACCATGGTTGATGGGAAGACAACACAAAGGTTAAAGCAACACTATGTAACTTTTCCCGCTTCGGTCCCCCTACAGGTTGTCTCATTTGAACTACAGCTGCAGCTAAAAGTTACATAGCGTTGCTTTAAGGCAAGAATGAAGTGTGTAATTTTAGAGTCTAGTGTCATTTTACTATCCACATAACCTAAGTTCATGATTAGACTTAGACTTAGACTTAGACTTCTCTTTATTGATCCCTTTGGGATGACTCCCGCAAGGAAATTAGATTTCCAGCAGCAGATTGTAGCATCTTACAAAACACTCTTTAAATAGAAAAAAGATAGAAAAAATACAGTATAAGAATAACAATAAAACTTTTAGCTAAATATTTTTACAAAAATAAACAAACAGTAAAACAACAATAAACTACAGATAAATAAAGATAGATATATAGGACTGTGTATGGTATTGTGTTATTATACAGTTAATAAATAAATGACATTTAGCATAAATTAACAGTTAAGAGCAGTTAGAGTGTCCAGGTATGTATGTGACTAGATTATTAATAATTTATTGCACAGTGTTCTGTTCTGTCCTCTTTACCCTATTTTCCTCCCCCCCCCCCCCCCCAGCTTCATGCCGTTACTTCATTATTACTTCTCTGTACTCTGACATGACATCTATTGCATGTCTGTCTGTCCTGTTTTTACCTGTTTGGGGAGTTTTTCCTTAAATCTTTCATCCATAGGTCTGAGGACAAAGGTTGACAAATTCTGTAAAGCCCTTTGAGGCAAATTTGTGATTTTTGTATATATAATAATTATTGACTTAACTCGAAACCAAGCAGGCAGAAACATCCCATTAGGGCATATCGTGGTAAAATAAAGGTTTCAAAACAAAAGGCACTTAAGCATTGAGAGAAATTCAAAATTTGAAAACACTGATCTGGTGACTTTGGAATAAAGCTGATTCTGAATTTGATAAACATTTATCATAGCACCTTTAACCAGGTCAAGTTGCCCTTGAGTTTAACCCTTCTCTGAATGACAAGAACCTTCCCAGACATTAATTAGTTTAGTATTTATATTAATGATTAATACTATAAATACTCTACCAATTTTTTTTATTTGAAATGCATAGTTATGTAAAACCTATCTAGCTACAATTCTTGTTCGCCATTATCTTTATAGAGGGGGAAAAAAATACATAGCTACATCCTCTTTGCTATATGTTACAGATTTTATGGGCAACAGCCCTTTTCAACTACAACGATATAATGAGGTATTTCAAAGAGAAGTCTGTTTTCTGCATCTGCAGCAGTCTCATTCAGATGCTCTTCATTTGAGCAGCTAACCTGTAACTTTTCCTCTCTGGGAGTTTTCTCCAGAGTCTTGAACACACTGTACAAGTGCTGCTCTTGAAGGGGTGATAGCACAAGTTTGCAACAACTGCGATTGCCCTTAAATTAGACAGTGTTGTGTAATTGAACTTGTGCAGGAAATATAACAATCTTCTACAACTCAGTTCCACTAAGTCTTCATCGCTGCCTTGACCAACATTGAAAAACAGCACAACTACTGTGTGTTATTCATACAAGCACAAATCATTATGCTTAGCTTAGCATTTACCCGAACTCATAAGTCATGTATGTTTCAGCACAATGGATAGCTCCTTCACTGATGAATCTGATAAAGAAGACTACAATTTGGAGAAATATTTTTGAATTCATACAGAGAAGTATTCTAACAATTAATTGTTACAAGCAAGATCACACCATCACACATCTCTAAAAGCCTATTCAACATACGTGCCTTTTCTATTTTTCACTTTTCCCCTCACCTGACATTGTAGTTTCCCTCTAGTCATGCATGCAGCATAACTATTTCCAGCACTGACACAATTCGCCTGCTTCAAGTGTATGTTTGCATGTGTTTGTATGCCTGCAGGCATGTGTGTTTTTGCATTACAGTGTGTGAGTGTGTGTGTGTGTGTGTGTGTGTGTGTGTGTGTGTGTGTGTGTGTGTGTGTGTGTGTGTGTGTGTGTCACATTGCCTCATGAACCCCAGCGCCTGACATGGGGCCAGTAAGGAGTATAGCTGCCATCTGGTCATCCCTGAGGGAGTCCACCGGCCACCCAGAGCTGCTCGCCCCTAACAGGTAGCACGTCTGACATCTCCAACTCATCTCCAACACACCAAACGGCAGATAATGAGGGGCAGACAGCTGGCCGACAGACCCAGGAAAACTGCCTACTGAGCTATTTAGCAACGAAAAGCAGTTCTTTGTTAGTTTCATGTAGGCATGTTGCTGCCTGGATGTGTGTGTGTGAGTGTGTGTGTGTGTTTGTGCGTGCATGCGCACAGTTTCCCTTCAAAGTCAGGCATATCCATGTATCATACAATACACCCTCTTATTCACAACTCAATAATGAGGCTTCTTCTGTAAATACTATACATAGGCTCCGTATCACCGCTTTGTGATAGACGGATATGTAGTTGCATCATAAGTCCTACAGATGGCAGTATTTCTAAGGAAACTAGTGAGTGTCTTCTGAATGAAAATAAAGCGCATAAATATTCACTGTGAAAGGTTGTATGACTTATTTATAAAAATGGTCCTGTCTCAGTCTCTATCTGAATGCAGGAGTGGGCCTAACCAGCATGTGAGCTGCTGTAACATCATTTCCTTTCACATTCTTCTAAACCACATTTACATTTATCCCAGAGGACGTGTGGATGGATACTTGCTTCAAAATATACAATGAGCCACAAATACAACCCTTTGTACATGTGGATGGCAGTCATTTTACAAAAACATGAAGATAGCAATCATTTGACAAATAGACCTATTTTAGACCCTGACATTATCTCCATCCTGTGGGCTGCTGATAACATAGGCAGGCTATAGGCCTAATATGTCTAAATTCTAGATATATTTCTGTTGAATCTCTATTACATGCATGCATTTATTGATTATTTCTCCATATTAAAAAAAAGAAGATTATTTTTCATCTGTCTTGATGTATAAATCTACAAACACGTTAGAGAGTCCACCTAATGACTAAGGAACATTAAATGTATTGCAGTGCGCTCAAGTTGTGCCAAAGGATGACGCGACGGAGGTTGGGTCTAAAAACGCACACTGTACGTGAGGTGCAAGTGAACTGATGAGTGACTTCATGTAGCACCGGCATGCACACCGAGAGAGAGAGAGAGAGAGAGAGAGAGAGAGAGAGAGAGAGAGAGAGAGAGAGAGAGAGAGTTGTATGGCAGCCTATTACAGAACATGATCAATCTCTGAACGAGGCAGGAGGGTCACTTGATACCGTCTCCGTCTTAGCCGCTGACGGAGAGATGCTCACTGCTGTCCAGATGACTTTACTGGCTGGCTGTGCGTCGCGTGCAGCGCGTAGAATAAATTAACCGGCAATTTATCTCGCTGAATTTGGCGTCCACACTCATTCACTTGCTGGCTGGCAAGCTGGCTGACGCGCGGGACGTTTCCCCCCCTTAAAAAAACCAGCGAAATTACCGGATCTGTGCTACTCATGAATGAGTCTCCTCTTATTTCAAGGTGAGTAGCCTCTCCTTTACTGTTAGTAGCAGAGCAGCAGCCTGTAGTGCTGTGCAGCCCGGCAGTGAGCAGGAGAGCAAAGTTGGGCAGACTTTACGCGCCTGGGCGTAGTGAAAGACGTCCGGTGAACTCTGAATCAAGGTGTTATATGAAATGTTTGCATGAGCAAATTATCAAATTATTCCTCTGCTGCCCACCTGGGGCAAGCAACAGATGTGGTCTGATGCTCTGGAGACAGAGGGACTGCAAATGCCTCAGCTTCAGCACCCATCACAGACAGGAGGCAGAGCATTGTGTAGGTTTGGTGCAAATCATTGCATTATCGCAGGGATACATTTCACTCTACTTCAGGCAAAGCCTGCGGCTTGTGCAGATTTTTCCACAACTCTATACACTTGTGGATTATTCTGGGCAGCGCATCAGATCAGTGGTCATCAGGAGAATACCAAAGTGCAGTATTTAGCCTGGAGATAGTGAGTCCTCCAGTGCTGTCCTGCCTCCTGCCTCCTGCAGCCAGGGCTTGTGCAGCCTTGGCAGCCTGGGCAGAACAGAAGCTACTGGGATGCTGATAAGGCTGGGCAGGAGCTGAGATGGAGCCTGAGCCTGAGAGAACTAAAGCACACACGGCTGTAGCGCTGCCAACCTCAACAATGCTGTTGACCAAGTGCATCTTTGTTAGAGCCTCTGTCTGCGTGTGTGTGTGTGTTTGAGTGCAAGTAGAGGGGGTGAGGAGGGGTGGTGGAGGGCTGGTTGTTAGATTCACGGTTCTTTGACTCTCACCCCTCATGCAAACCAGATGAACCTGTGTTACCTCTGTATGCTCTTTCTGGTCTGGCTTATCTGGCTGGCCAGTTGGACTAGCTTTTTATTCTCCTGGCCCCTCCAGAGTGGGTAAAGCCTCTCATGGAGGGAGGGAGAGAGAGGGAGAGAGAGAGAGAGAGAGAGAGAGAGAGAGAGAGAGAGAGAGAGAGAGAGAGATTGGCTTCTCTCTCAGCATGTTCATGCCAGTCATGCACACTTTATCAGTCTCCTGCTAATTTTAGGATTTATATGAATCTCCACATTAGTTCTGTCTCTCACTCTTTTGCAGTTTTTGACAGCACCAAATTAAATTTGAGGTTTGGGTTGTGATGAAAGCTGTTCATCTAGTACATGCAGTTAAGGGGTTAACCAATCTAAACTCAGAGGCTGACCAATTTTTTCAAAAATACATATTTTCCCCCCTTACTCCTTGTATTTTCTAGCCATGCAGATACTATTAGTTTTACATGCTGAGGTTTTTAAGATATAGTCATACAATTTTTCCACAACGTAGTGTCAGACTGATAAAAATAAAAATAAATAAAGCATGAATTGTTCATTGGATTGTTCACTGATTTCTATTTGAAGCGTGTTATATTTTTTTACCATTTTTTGTTAAGGTAGTTTTGAATGCAGAGAAATTGCAGGTGAAACTGCATTATTTTGGATTCTTTTGACCCTGGAGACAACGCAGGACCAGTGTAGGTGAAGTAATTTAGAACATCTGTCTCTGTCAACAATACCCACAAGCCAGGAGTCAAGTGTTTACTCAGGCTTCTACAGAGATTCATAAACTATAGTGTACGTTTGAGAAGACAGGAAAAGGGAAGAAGTCAGAACCACAACTCTAGCTGCAAAACTGCTTTAGATTTAAATGACCACCAGTTCTAACCGTGACATTGATTTTAGAGTAATTTGAACATTAGAGGGTGATGTGGGTCAGGGGCAAAGGCGACGCACAGTCGCTGCAATAGTACATCAGGAGAATTAGTGTATTTAACACAATTACACAGTGTGTGAGTGCACAGCAGCTCACTACTACTACCCATACAGTAGCTGGCGACCCCCCGCCTCCAACCCTCACCCACCACTACCCCCGTTGCCAACGGAGACACTGATTAAACACGACTGTTCAGATGCTACAGCCCGAGGAGGAGGAAGAAAGAGAGCCCTACTGTGTGTGTGTGTGTGTGTGTGTGTGTGTGTGATAGTGTTTGCATGTGTGTGCATGTAGTATGTGTGTGCGTGCACATGTGGATTTACTAGTGTGACTCCACAGTGAAACAGCGAGAGAACAAAATACTGCAGATCATCAAGCATGACCGATATGTTGTTGTCCTTACTCTTTTCTCTCCTTCATCCCCCTTTCAATCTTCATGCTTACTCTTGTTTTAGTGTGCGAACCAGGCCTAGAGGGAGGTGGATATACAGGAAGATAGAGGTGGAGAATAGGGACAGAGAGGGGTAAACAGGGGTAGAGATGAGAGGAAGAGGTAGAAAAAGATAGGTTGCGGGAGTGAGAAACACTAATACAAACAGAGAGAGCGAAGAGAAAGAGAGAGAGAGAGAGAGGGGTAGTAACAAACAGTGGAGGAGAGAAGTGAAAGGGAGGAGAGGTACAAGTGGAAAGCGTGCAGCTCACCTGCCAGATGGCAACTTTGGCAGCTCTCAGCATGCAGTGATGGCGGTCTTGCAATATGGCGCACCGCCTCCAGATTGTCACACCGTTGTTGATACAAACAGTGCAATAACTTTGCTGATGTGTGTGTGTTTTTGCATGATTTCCTCTGGCACTGGTGTAAGCAGACAGCATATGGTTGTAAAGAAAACGAACGGAAGTCATGTGTGTTCTTTTTATTTCCTTGGGAAGGAATTGACTTTCATATATTTGAAAAGTTTGTAAACTCTTTCTTCTTAAAGGGGCACTCCAGTGATTTTACACACAACGATCAGTTTACTCATAAGCAGGACTACTTATTTAAACAGACTTATAATGTTTTTTGTGGCTCTGGAGAAGCTCCCTAAATTCTGAGATAATCATCCGATATCACTGGGGGGTGATCTCAGGTCCGGCTTGACTACAGACTACAGATTTTTAACAAAAAGTCAAACTCAGGTCAGAGAGTTTGAAAGACATTTTCCTGGTAGGGAGGGTCTCACAAATGATGCTATCAAGTTGCATTATGAGAAATGTGGCATCCCCTGCTGAGTCATATTAGGAACCAAAAGTCAGAATATCTCGGCCTCTTCTGCACAATACCGTCTCTTGCAGTCCCCAAACTTTATGGAATTGCAATGCTAAACCCAGTGAAGTTAACCTTTGAAAACATAATTTCATACATGTCATTGTTAGGGAACAAAAAATAATCTTGGAGAATTCAAATAAGCTATCAATTAAAATGTAAGAATTTCATATAGTAATATTGGTCATGGAAAAAATGTGTCGTATGACATGAAAAATGTATGGAAATTGGTCTTAATGTGGTAGAGCCATGGCAAATCTGTGTCACTCCACTGTCTCCTTCCTCCATTTCAGCAAATGCCTCCAACTCAAATCATTTTCCATTTCTAAGAAAACGCTAACTTTGTGGCAATCTCTTCAATGCATGTCACTAAAAGTATGTGAAATTCCCAATAAAAATAACATCAGTTACTTTTAAACAATCTCCACATTCATCAGTCCCGTCACAGACAACCTGCAACTTTCGCATTTCAAAGAATGTGACGTGCAATTAGGGTCATTCACCCATTAAAACATTTTCCTAAAATATTATCAGTGGATTTACAGTTGCTGGAATTTAACGGTTTTAAAGAATGTAGAATTTATGAGATTTCAAGGTCATAGATAAAAATACCTTTGTTTCACACCAACTGAATTTAATTACCGAAGGAGGACGCTACTAAATTGCTTCTCCCTTGTGACTTGGCTGTCTTTGGGGGAATATTAAGATAACAGCACAACACTGAATGAGTTTCTTGGGCTGGTCTTAGAAATAAAGTAAGTGATCAGTTACTTACAACATGTCCCAAAAGCCCAGAGCACCTGGACTACATCTGAGACGAGCCGTGTTCAGCCCTTGGCAGCAACAAACCAGGTGGGACTGGACTTACTTAATAGAGTTGGAGAATTCAGTATTAATTTGATGATCAAGACCTATCAAGAAGGACAGGTTGTAGCGATGAGAAATGTTCTCTGCTGTGTAAATTCTATACTTTTTCCCCAGTATGCATTATCACTTTAGGGGCTTTTGTAAAAAAAAAAAAAAAAAAAAAAAGATTTAAAAAACCTGCATCCCATTTGCCTTCCAGTGAGAAATTGTAGTCCTGGTAGACCTCTGGCCCACTAGGGTACTGTACCTTTAACCAGGCTATGCCTATTTCTAAACATTGAGGAACTTTATATGCATTTGCCCAAAATTACATTCAGAGATTTTGGAGATTAGGATATAGTTTCAGAGTGGGTTAGAATTAAGGACAAGCCGGGCTGGGCCGACCATGGAGACAAACTGAGATAATCTGGGCAGATGCTTGTATTTGTACAGCTTTTTGGGTGAATGGCCTCCAAAGGCTTTATTTGCACTGTGGATTAAATGTTTAAATGGGTTTTGGAGGACCAGATACTTAGAGGAAAAGTTGTCGAATAGTAGAACATGCACCTTCTCTCCTCCTCTTTGCTGTTTCTCTCTCACCCGCTCGCTGTCTATTGCCGTCTCCTCTTGCTCGCAGTGATTTGTCAGCAGTGGAGGTAGCAGCTGTTCCTTTCGCATTGTAATTTCTTTGATCGTAATTATTCGTGCCAGCTACCTCCAACCTTGGCATCCTCCACCCCAAGAAGCCATATGGGCAAAGAGGGAGAAAGCCGAGGAAACATACCGGCTTCTTTGGAATAAGTTCTTTGATTTCTGTGTGCAGTGGTGTGGGAATTATGGACATATGTGCTTCACAGCTTCACATGGATGCTCTACATCACTGTGTTTGATTATTTTTCTCATTCATACACCCGCGTGGGGTCTAGTCTCTGCCAAATGTAATGCATGCTCCCTGTCAGGTATCCATGATTTATGCATGCAAAAGCAATATAGCCCTGCACATCTGTAACAGAATCAGTCTGAGCAGAAATATATCTGTGTTACAGAGAAAGAGCAACGTCAACTCAGACAAAAGAGACAGAAACTATGGGAGCAGACAATACAATTACAGCCATGCCAGAGGCTGAATATCACACTAGTAGTTTATGCCCTCAGCTGCACTGTCCACAGATTACTCAGAGCCCCGGTTGGACTCCTCTCTTTACCCTTTGTTCTTCTTCTTGCACTTAAGTGACGTTGAAGAAGGAGGGGTGCTGGGCAGCCGCTGCAGCACGGCTCAAACGCACACGCTGTGTGGTTCCAAAGCAAACGCCGCTCACTCTGTCTTCTTCTGCGGCCGCTGAATTATAGAAGACCCTCTATTGCACTCGAGCTGCATGGGTTTTCATCACAGTGCTGGAGGTCACTTTGACTTTCCCTCTCTATGCTCATCACACATGCAACACGAGGGCTTCGGCAGTTGAAAGGAGCCTGCTTGAGGTCACCATTAACCAGGGAAGACCGACAACGAGATTTATGGAAGAGGAGACAGAGCTGAGAAGAGGGAAGGGAGGAGAAAGGCATGCATGGTTAAATGTGACGGTGGCAGCAGCGCCCTTCATCTGGTCCCTGCTCTTAACAGCAATTTCAGATATAGTACTGTATCTGCATGTATAATGCATGCGCCCTAAGATAATGGCATGCATTGCAGAGGAGGCTGCTGACTGTGTTGTGGTGATGTGTTAGAATCGGTCCCCTATGTCACATTTGCCTGTGCCCAGGTCCCTCGCAGCATCCTGCAGTTATTAGGAGCAGAGCGTGTTGCGATGACATAGTGCTGTTTTACTGTTCCCAGCAGACATCCTCTGCTACGCTACCATCAAGATTAGTGGCTGGCTGGAGAGTCCTAAAGCGTGCAGTAGCCTATCTGCGCTGACCAATAAACTAAACAACAAGTCAGACATGCCAGAAGTGCTGCCAACAAAACTAAATTAATTTACAGCAATTCACACTCGTTTCCAGAGAATACTAGCATCACAAAGCGTTATTATCATTATTCTAAATACTGCTTGTAATAAAAAGTAAAAAAAAAAAAAAAAAAAATACTGCTTGTAAGATGTTTTCCATCCCCATGACTGAGAGAAATGTCTGGCAAGAAGCACTGCCGTTTGAATTTCCATTGCAGAGCATAATGAAGAAAATTAACCACAGGCCAACTGCCACAAAATTTCACTGTGCGGCATCAAAGTGGAGATATCCTGTGGGTATCTGCAGTGTGAGCATCCACGCTACACATTATGCCATCTGAGGCCCGAGTCTGTGTTTCTGTAATGGGGCCTTAAGAGGAGGGGCCAGTTGCCCTGGGCTGCCCCTTCACAACGCAGCCACAGATACAACACGGTGGACTGATCACAAAACATTGCTTTTTCTAATAAACCCCACCGGTCCCTTGTGATTCAGTATGACATTCATTTATAAGTCATCCTTAATAAAGACGGCATTTTCATTTCCCCGACTCATCGCTGTACGTACCAGCGACAGCCCCTGGCTCTGGCTTGCTGGCTCCCTCCTCCCTCCTGTCTCCGCCACGTTTGACCTACTTCTGTCTCCACAACATTGTAAACAGATCTACTAATTGCCTTCATTTATTCATTTGGAAGTCAAATTCAGTTGCGGCTGGCGCTCTCTCAGCTCATTCATGTGTAATGTGTACAACGATGGCCCTCCCCCCAATGACTCGTCCATGTGTAATGGCAGGAAACCCCAGACAAGAGTATCCCATCAGGGCATGTGAGCTTGCATACAATGGCCCTCATTTATGAAACGTGCATACGACCTAAAACAGGTGTACGACGGGCGTACGCCGATTCCTACGCAAAGCTCGGCATTTATCAATTTGGACGTGAGCGTAGGCGGCGATCAAATCTCACGTCTGGTCTGAACTCGTGTACGCAAGTTTTCGAGTCAGTGTGGACTTGCGGTGCAGCATATAATCAGTTTAACAGGAGAAGGAGAAGTCACCAGTTGATCACGTATCAGTAATGGCAGATCTGGCTCTTTTAGAAGACCTCTATGCGCCGGTCTGCAACATTGTTTTAGCCTGGGGGGTTCTGCACAACATCGTGCAGGAAGACACGGTGCCATAAATGTAGCGATGGAGCCAGATGACCCGATGCCCAGAGAGCAGTGTCCAGAACAGCCACCAACTGAGGGCTATATGAAGGAGACAGGATATTATTCCTCACTTTTAAAAGGTAGCCTATAGTGTTATGTTTGGCAATGATATTCAATACAGGAAACATGACGATGCACAACATTTTTATTTATTCTTCAGGTTTTTGTTTCTCTTTCAAGTGAATGATTTATTTCTGCCATTGACCAAGTTATTTTGGCTTGTTTTTCCAGCCCCTCTGCTGTCAGGAGACAGGGTCCAGCACGGGGGGGCGGAGGACACGCGCTCTCCCTCAGCTGTTGCCTCGTTCCGACAAACACGAGTAAAATAAAAGACACTGCATAAACTCCGCTACCGTGTGTTTATTTAATTATAGGTACACCTACATGTAGGCCTAATAGATTGCAATAGAAGCCTGTATATTACTATTAGGACTATAGAAAATGTGTCAAGGATGTATAAATTAAATAGGCTAAACTTCAGCTGGAGTCCGATTTACTACGGCAACACTGTTGACCGCATCAGTGATCTCTTTTCATACCACATTCTTTCTACAGCCTTTAATACCAGTTTTCAGGCTGCCAAATAGTAGGCCTACACACGTTAGTGCAAATGAACCAGAGATATCAGGGTTTCAATCTCCACCTCTGAAAAGTTCCGCTTCTCAGCCGGATTACGTCTCGCCATGTCGTAAATTGTAGGGGCGAGGCCTCAAAACCCAGAATATATTGGGGCGTGATATTTAAATGACGATCGTTTCCAGCCGCCGCGCATTATCAATGTCACGACCATTCTTACGCTCGGATTGGTGTGATACGAACTTTTCATGAATCCCACGTGAAGCCTGTCGTAAAATGATTTCTGCGCTCATATCTGCGCTGGTTTCTACGTTAGGTTGATAAATGAGGGCCAATAAGTGCAAATATTGTGCAGCACATTACTAAGAAGAGCTGCAGCCACAACTTTTACCCCAAATCTGAAATCATCTCCAAGAACGAACTTCATAAACTGACTTTCAACTTCCATCAGCTGTCCTGTCTCGGAAAACCTAGTGACTCAAAAAAACCTGTGCATTTCTGCCCAGCTGGCTGGAAATCATAAAGACAGAACTGTCCTTTCTGCCCCCGTGCTCTTATACTGTTATTGCTTTTGTGCAGCCGTATAAATCTAGGCCACAAAAAAACAAAATGTTTTATCACTTCTGATGCTAGTGATAATGACTCCCATTGTTGACTAAGTGTGAGAACAGAAATGTTTCTCCTGACCTTTAGAAAGATCACGGCACAGTCTGTCGACAGATCTCACCCAAATCTATAATCCAAAATGTAAACAAGATAAACTTGGACACCATACTGTTCGTGCTAAAAAAAAAATTTCTTTTAAGTGAAAAGATCATGTTGGGCCATCTTATTGCTGGTGTATGAAAACGTAATATTTAGAAATGCTTTGTGACATTATCCACCGGGGTTTAACAGGGTTTTCAAAACCCATTATGTCTCACAAAGGTGCAATCTTCACAGCAAAGGAAAAGAAATCACAAAATCACCAAAAGAATTCTTTTTTTTGTTTTGTTTTTTACATAACATCAGTGATATAACCCATGACAGCTCATTATAATTCGTGAATTTACTACAAGAAAAATGTTTGCTGACCTGTTGGAAGCCCGGCTCCATGCTATCGAACTTGAGCGAGCAATGAAAATGATACACTTGGACAGCCTAACAAAGAAATATCCCCTATGAACATTTTAGTTCATCTCTGATGGCAGATGGGTCAAACAAACAAAAGCTAACCATCCCTTCTGTCCCATGCATCATGCCTAACAGGGCGCTACAGAAGCTATGACAGCATTTCACCCCGATAAAAGCTGAACCCAAAGGATAGATTTGGTTCCACTGATCTCGATCCAGGTCAAGGGGTCGTGTTTGTGGAGCACAAGAGGCTGGCTTCTCTCTCATCTGCGCTGTGATTGGTGCCCGCTGAGAGCTTGCGTCCCCAGAGGCCTCAGCAAACCATGTTCCTGTGTGTGAGTGTGAATGAGTCACGTCTGGGCTGGAGCGTGTCTGAGTGGCGAGCCGGAGAATTCAGCAGGGAGGACTGCACAGGGCAAAAAGTTGTCTCTATAATCCAGGGTAAACACTGAGCAGCATGACTGCACGCCTTAGACGTGACCAAAGCCGGGAGAACAGAAATGGATGGAATGATGAGGCTGCTGCTCGTCTGCCTGGCTTCGTTTGCCACCAGCACTTCCTTTTTCCTCTTCTCTTTATCCCCTCCCTGTTTTGTAATTCCTCCAGGGGTTTGACTAGAGACTCAACACTGAATTAACCTCTGGGTGGCACTGCTGGTGTCTGTTGTTTAAGGTCATGCCAGACTCAAACCTGGCTTTGCAAATATCATATGGTCCGCTATTTGCTGTCGGACATCAAGAGCGCTGTCTTCTAGTTGAGAAAAGGACAGCGCTTGAGGTGCTGATAACAATGCAAATTACATTTAAAGTCTTCACCAGGAAGTTTGCGGTGTGATTTTGAACAAGAGAAATTCAAAGGTGAGGGATTTTGTTGGACGCCCCGTTGAATTGGTAAACACAAAGTCACTTTTCTGCTGTTTTTTTTGTGGCAGCTCAAGAATATGTACAAAGGATTGTCAGATTTTTGTGATATAATCCGCCCACTTTCAACAGCTCTTTAATGCATACATTCCAGCATCCCCTTTCCCACTAGCTTACATCAAAAAGAAGAAGACAGATTTAGAAAAAGGTTTGCAATCTAGGGAGTAAAGGTTTCCAGTGACCACTGGTTTAGGCAATTTGGTTTACTGAAAACAAACATAAATGCTTAAAATAGTTTATATTTTTGTCTACCCAGAAGCCATTAAAATAGAGGACTGCCACTGCTTCCTCTGAAACATTTCAAAAGGCCTAATACTCTTTTCATTGGGTTTTCACATAAAATGGACAAATAATAGAAAATGGTGGTTACATCAAACCAGAAATTGGTTCAGGGACTCATCAGCTTGCAAAGCAGATGATTTCAGGGATTTACAGAAGGAATTTGTTGGACACCATTTGGCCCAAAATAAAGAAGCTGTAAATATTGGAGCCAACATGTCCTGCCAAATCTCAGCTTTCTGAGAACTAATAAAAGCAAAGTTTTTCTGTCCAGTTGGAAAATAGTGGTCAAGAAAAGAATAGAAGCTTTGTGATCCAACATTTAAGCAGATAGATAAAGATACTGTACATAGATAAAAGCAACAGTGTGACTAGGATTGATTCACATAGGTCTGAATGAAATGTCATGCATTACAATTACAGAAAAGCAAACACTGAACTTCAGATTCAAATTCAGCAATACAATGTGCGTCAGATGTTACTCTTAGGTGGCCAATTACGGGTAAAGTTTCTCCCACTGAGCCTGCCAAATTGAGCAGAGTAGGTCGAGACACTCGAGTGACTTCTCCCCTGGTGTGAGCGAGGCGGGGACAGATGGACAGGAGATGCTGGAGTGGAGCTGGAGTCGGCCCAGCCAGCTCAGTGTCAGTCCATCCGCTCCATCCCTGGCTCCCTCTCAACTCAGCCAGAAGTCCTGTTAGTCAGCCAATGGAGAGCGCCCACCCCATCATGACCCCCGCATTAGGATCCGACATGGCTGTCTTCATTTAACCTTTACTTATACTGGGAAGTCTGACTGAGAAAACACCCTGTTTACGTTATCTGCAGCCAAAAAAAGACAGTTGTCTTTGAGCTAAAGCCTTCTAGCTTTTTTGGCAGCATATCTTTGGAGGACATTTGTAGAGATACGATTAAAGGAGTGTGAAGGGGCTGCTGGCGATAAAAAAGGGGGAGATAGAAAGAACCTTTAGGGGCCAGATTGGAGAAGCTTCTGGTGGCCCATGGACAGGATTTAGGGTGATGTAGGTGTCTTAATTTATGATCCGTCCTCCTATGCAGGCAGTTTTATTACTCCATTAATGGACCACGATGAAGTAACGGCGTATGTGAAGCCACTTTATCTACGATGCTTGTGTTGCATTCACTAAACATCTCTCTTTATTCCTGTTTTTTGTTGCAAATTAGCTTATTTTGTCTCATCTGTATAAGAAACACCACAAACTAAAACATATTGTACATCACAATTGTTATGACAAGGGTAAAAAAACTGTCACAAACACATCAAACATCCTTTGCCATGTGTCTAACTCATTCATCCTCCAGTCCATCGTGTGTTTGAGGGACATTGTTTGTCCCCTAGAAATATCTACATAAAATATGCAAATGATATTAAACAGGGAAGTGTGAGGGTTGATGCTGCCTGGCTCTGAATCTCTAATGACTCCCTGCCATCCCTAGAAAAAGCCTGATTAATTTAGGAATGTCGGCCGCAGTGGAGAGTGATTAATTCCTCCTGGATTCAACCACTTAAACGAACAAGGCAGAGGGGAGAAAGGAAAACAGGGAGCCCAAAATATGGAAGCATAATTAATACATTTGGATCATTTAATTAGCCACCCAAACAGAGGGAAGGCAAAGCTACAGTGTGTCACTGCTTTGTTCAAGTAATAGACCACAGTTAGTTCTCTCTTCCAGAGATGCAATATAATGAGCCCCCCTGTTGATAGGGGGAATATTGGACCATCTCTCGGGCTAGTAAATATGGGGAGGCAGTTTGAACAAATGACTACTTGTTTCTTTGATGTCTCATGTGTCTGACTAAGTAGAGAAAGAGGGAAAAACAAGTACATTTATTTCTAGGTTTTTAGATGAAGTGTCTAATGATACCCTGAAAGCAGTTTTTCCCTCTCGAAGAATCAAGGCTCTTTTGAGTTTAAAACAAATGTCTTTATTCTCTCTTTCAGAATGATGTAAAGATCACTTGAGGAGAACGAGACCGCACTTCAGCTCATCTTTTTCAGCACAGTCTTGCTCCCAGGTGACACACGATCCCAGGTGTTTTGTACGAGCTTGGTATTTTTTTTGGGCCCTGTGGGGATGGGAACGTGCTCGGATAAAGGATGGACTTACTGCGGCCTCGCTAAAGGTCCCTGTCCACTAAAGGCCATGTCATGGCCCCTGGCACTGTGGCTATTGACTCTAATCTCTGTGAATCAAAAGACGACTGTTGGACAGACTCTGAACACCTTCCAATCAGAGAGGAGGGAGTGGTCGCTGAACCACCTGACTGTGCATCAGTCTACTGGAGCTCTGTACGTCGGAGCTGTCAACCGAATCTACAAGTTGTCAGCTAATCTCACCCTCCTGGTGTCCCATGACACGGGGCCAGAGTATGACAACAAAGCGTGTTATCCTCCGCTGATTGTCCAGCCCTGTTCTGAGCCTCTTGCCTCTACCGATAACGTGAACAAACTGTTGCTCATCGACTACTCTCACAACCGGCTGCTGGCCTGCGGGAGTCTCTACCAGGGCGTCTGCAAGCTGATGAGGCTGGATGACTTGTTCATCCTCGTGGAGCCCACGCACAAAAAGGAACACTACCTGTCCAGTGACTACCAGACAGGGACGATGTACGGGGTTGTTGTTCCCTCGCAGGGTCAGGATGCCACTCTGTACATCGGCACGGCCGTCGGTGGCAAACAGGACTACTTCCCAACTATCTCCAGCCGCAAGCTGCCTCGCGACCCAGAATCCTCTGCCATGCTGGACTACGAGCTTCACACTGACTTTGTTTCCTCTCTTATTAAAATCCCCTCGGACACACTGGCTCTTGTCCCACACTTTGACATCTACTACATCTACGGCTTCGCTAGCGGCAGCTTCGTCTACTTCATGACCGTGCAGCCGGAGACGCCTGAGAACGGGATGCCTGCTGGCGGCTCCCCTGGCGACCTGTTTTACACCTCTCGCATCATCCGCCTCTGCAAAGGTGACAAGAAGTTCCACTCATACGTGTCGCTTCCTGTGGGGTGCGTACATAAAGGCGAGGAGTACCGTCTGCTGCAGGCGGCTTACCTGTCTAAGGCCGGCAGGGTTCTGGCAAAGTCGCTCAACATCAGCGCCCAGGAGGACGTGCTCTTTGCCGTGTTCTCCAAGGGACAGAAGCAGTGCCACGACCCTCCAGATCACTCCGCTCTCTGCGTCTTCACCATCCAGGACATCAACGCTCGCATCAAGGAGCGACTGCAGTCCTGCTACCACGGAGAGGGAAACCTGGAGCTGCACTGGCTGCTGGGAAAGGACGTGCAGTGCACCAAGGCGGTAGGTGAAATGTACAGACATTTTGCCTCCTGAAACAGACCAACTATGAAAGGTGGTGAGCTGCACTGATATAGATTTACTGAAAGCTTATCTACAACCATGACTGAAGCCTAAATAGCTGATAGGCCGTCAGCCAGAGCTGTGCTGAAGACACCATTCAGGTTTCCCACAAGAGCAGAAGAGCTGGAGGAGATTAATTCCAAAATGCTAATCACAGGAGTTTTGTATAGAGCTTTGATTTCATTCAGGGGTTTGGGCACTCACTCCCGCCTACTTCTCCTCCCCTGTCTCTCTCTCCCCCCCCCCCCCCCCATCTCCTTCCTTCTACTCTTGTCGCTGTCAGCTGTATTAGAGCCCTCTGAGACCTGTTCTTGATCTTGAGAAAAGGGCTTTCTTGTAAATGTCCAAGTCTGTTCTTTGTGAAAGCTATAATTCTGCATAATGAGTGGCTTTCATGGAAACAACTTGAAAGCGAATCATGAAAACAATGATATTCATCGCATCCTTTGCTCTGTTGGTTCACAACATGAACTTTGATTCCACCATGCCAATAAACAAATAAGATGTTCAGTAATGTTATCCATAAAAGCAGCTGAGGGAGGACAGAGACACATAATAATTTGTAATTAACTCTTGCTGTGCAGTTAACCAAAAGGGCTTTATATCTAAAGTGGACTGTAAATGAAAAGCAGCGGTTCTGCTTTTTTAAGATGTGATTAGATACTGTTTCTTTGGTTCAATGATTAATTACTCAGTGAAAGATCAAACTATTTTCTTTCCTGTGAAAGTGGATATCTTGAAAGTGAAAGATCAAGATATTTTCTTTCCCGTGTCAAGATTTTTAAATGCGCCTATCTTAAGATAATTACTTAAAAAGACCAATGTCTTTGTTGCAGGGATGACTAAGTGAAGGGATGATGAAGTATTTATGAAGGCCGACCTGGAAGTTAGATGAAGCGCTCATATTTCTAATTTAACATCTAACATTTCCAAGTAGTTATAAAAGGTATGCCATTAAAAATTCAGCTGCAGAATTTTAGGCTGGCAATTTTGCAAGCAGTGAACAGTAACAAATGCAACTGTTAAGAATATTCACAGATATATGTACAATAAGTTTCAAAAGAGAAGAGTTGAATGCACGCATACTATAGCCAGAAAGAAAATGGCTTATATGTGGTGAGATAAGAAGTTTTTGTTTACACTGAGCTTATTTCACTAATCACAATCAGTAAAGCTGAGGCACTTTGCTTGATGAAAGAAAAACAACAGTAAGAGCTAATATGCGTTAGAAGTCGAGGATGTAAAATAAGAAATTAGCTGCCCTAAAAAAGGTATTCATACACTGAGCGACAGGCAATTAGCAAAGGTTTGCATGTTAGTACAAAATATGTAACAGGACTGCAAAGCATGCAGCTCTCTTTGATGCTTAAACCTGACATATCTTGTGCTGTGTGTTTGTGTGATGTCAGATCAAGTGATCTAAAAATCACAGAAACGGGCGCAAAATACACAGAGTTTCTCGTGTTTGCCATCAGCAATTAGTCTGCTCCGCAAATTTGGCTGCACCGAGGCTTGCTGATAAAGGCGGCAGCCCGAACCCTTTTGAAGTAACCGTTTTTAACCCTGAATATTGTGCGCTTAATGCATGTTAGGCTTGCCACAGGTCAGCTTGAGTTCTCGTCTTGTATTTGTATGTGTCTACAGTGATCTCAGTCATTTTTCTGGCTCCCACTTACGCTCTTCCCTCTCTCTCTCGTTACCTCCACCTCCCCTCCTTACATGTGTCATCCCCACTCCTCCTTCCTCTCACTCTCTTCCCTTTTCAATCCCTCCCTCCTTTCACATTTTCTCCTGTTTTCTTCCCCACACCTTCTCAAATAACACCTCTCTGCCTTCATATTCTTAATGCCTTCTTCATCTTCACCCCAACACCCATCTGTCCATCCCCCCCCCTCTCTCCACACAGCCTGTTCCCATTGATGATCACTTCTGTGGCCTGGATATAAACCAGCCCCTCGGGGGTTCCCAGCTGGTGTCGGGTCGGACGGTGTACACTGAGAGCAGGGACAGGCTGACCTCTGTCACCTCCTACGTCTACAATGGACACAGTGTGATCTTCCTGGGGACCAGGAGTGGACGGCTGAAGAAGGTGAGAGCATACTGAGGGATTGTCTGGTTGTTTAAAGCGAAATGCTCAAGAGAGGTAACCAGATCCTCTTGATGACTAGTAACATCACTTATTTACTCAAAACACAACAACGATTTCTCAAGGCTGCTATTGATGACCTATTGGCATCTCAGATTTGTGCAGTGATTCAAATAGGTCTGATGTCATGCCCATTCATGGCTATTTCCAATGGTTGGCAAAACAATCAACTCCTCAGAGCTTAGTAGGCGGGGTTAAGAATGGGAAAGTCATGTTCTTACAAAGGTGGCTAGCTAATGGAAACTAGCCACAGAAAGATTGATGAAACTGTAGAAGTAGCATCAATGTCCAGCATCAGTCCAAGCACAGAAATAACAACACTTAAAAGGACACATTTCTATGATAGATAAAATGTTCTGTGCCAACTAACAACAAATTCAGCAGGATGGCTGTGTCACTGGGTGATTTGGGAAAAATCTAATAACATTTGAAGTCACTCCCCTAAATCCTTGACCTGATGAGACATGAGCATATAAAACAATTTTAATGCTAACTGATGATTCTGAGAGACTGACAACACAACCTAATAATTCAAAGTTTAAAATACTACACCAGCAATTTAGTATGACACTTCCATAAAGTTTGGGGACAGACTACAACAAGAATAGTCAAACTTGATACAGCAGAGCCAGAGATATCCTGACATTTAGTTCCTAGTTTGGGGAGTCAAACTCCAAACACACTGGAACCTGCATTTCCCCTTTTGGTTAGACCTTCCCTGTCTCCTAAATGCTCATGTCTAACTCCATGCCCACAGTTTGTAACGCAGGCTTGCTGTTAAGAATTTGAAGGGCCAATGCCAAAGTCAAGATAACCCTGATGACATCATTGTGACATCATCACTTTCTCAGACTTAACAAAGACAAGAAAAAAAACATTTTCACAGGCTGTGTTGCACTCACCATGACTAATTAACTTACGTGTAAAATTGGTGCAATGTCCCTTTAGTTAAATCACAAAAAAGGTTTTTTCCACCAAACTTCATATTACATCATTTGTCAGTCGACCATGAGAATACACCACTGAGATTCATCACTCACAGGTGTTTTTGCGTCTCACCACTGTGGTGCATTTATCATACCTGCAAACTAGTCGCTTTTCGGCGAAAATCGGCATCTTAGATGGGAAAATGTCAACCACGTGAATTGTGTAGATCGAAAGAGTTTTTATTTGGGGGGGGCGGGATCCGGGGTGTCACCTTTTTCAGCCCTTCTGAGTTTGCAAGTATGATTTATGTAATAATGTAATAATAATCCATTAACACTAATTAGTGCAATAATATGATAAATTAATGGCCTAATTAGCATAACTGGTTGTGTTTAATACTGTATATCATGGTGATTATGTGGGACATTATGCAGCTGAACAAAGGTGCAATAATCATGCAGCACTACATCTGCAGCCTTTGGACCGAGGACAAACCAATGTAAATTTCCGCCTGTGACAACTTGAGCTGCAACTGAAGCACATGCTTGTTCCTTCGATCCCTTTGTATTAGTTGTTTTAGTAACAGGAAATTATGCAGCTCTAGTGCCTCTTGTTTAACACATGTCCTGGTGGATTTTGGTTTGAACAGCGTTTAGCATTACAAAATACTTAAAAGTCCACTTCACATTATCTTTGTGTGCTTGACATGGATTTTTACATGTTAATAAAACATCATTAGATTTGTAAGTGTTCTCTGTATCTTGTAGGCAGGTTCAAATCACTCCACTAAATCCTTCACCTTATAAGGCACAAGAAAACAAGAAAATACAATTAATTTACTTGTCTAACAATTCTAATTTGAGTTTTCCTTATTTCAAAGCCTAACATTAGTTTTCTTATTATTGTAATGTCCTGGTAAAGCAAAAATAAATGTGCTCTGAGTCTGTCTGTGAAGGAGCACAAAAATCGCCCAAGTATATAAAATGAGGTTTCTAAATCATGAAACAATAAGCAGTATTCTCTGCTCTTTAGACACTTGGGGCACTGAGCGGAAGAACGAGCCGCTGCCATTGGCCGCTGGCATCGACTGACTCTTGTTGCAGCTGTGTTAGTTCACTAGCACATACTAAGCAAGTAGCACACAATGGCACAACATCGTTTTTATACAGTAGGGGGGAGGGGTTATGTTAACCATGACTTTAGTGCATCATTAAACCATGATTTTAGGACGCCCACAATTGTCTATTGTCTAACTCCACAATTGAGTACTACACAGTTTATTTTCTTCATATGTTTTCAACAAGTATTTTCTAACATGTAGGCTATATTGAAAAATCACTGATTTTGCTTTACTCTGACTTTAAAGTTCTATGAATTTCTTGTTCCTGTCTTCAAGGTCTCAAAGGCCTGGCAATTTTTTTCTTATTGTCAATAAATCCAATAAAAAGACAAAAAACATAAATGTATACTAGTAATACTGCTTGTGTATCCTTAATCATGATATATCTTATTCCTCTGTGCCACAGACCTCCATTGTTGTCCAAAAAGACTATTAAAAACACATCCTTAAGCCACAGTGTTGCACTTGGTGACATGTTTTTGTATTATGATGAATATGGGCACTGTAGTTTATTTTGAGTCAGCCCATATACACTGTTCCGCTGCCATAAATACTCACGAACACACCAAATCTGCAGCTGAAAATAAACCGCAACAAGTGCACTTTTTACTCCCATTTGAGTAGCATTCGCTAAAAAGGACAGTGCTCAGCTTTATTTAACAATAAAAAAAAATTTAAAAGATATTGCCAGCCTTATGCTTTTAAGTGTAACTTTAGTATTCCTTTAGTATTAGGTTTCTGCTGCTTCCGTGCTTGCATCATCAGGTGCCTTTATGGTGTTAAACTAAGAAGTTGAGTGATGAATGAAAAAAATAGAGCATGAGAGAGAAGCTTAATTTTTGACCCTTTTAGGGCTACTGATTTTGGATTAATCTACCATTTTTTTCGTAATTAATGAATCAATTATTGATTATTCATTCTGGCTCAAAAAATGGGGTTAGAAAATAATAAATAAATGCAAATGACAGAAATTGCCTCAAATCTTCTCATTTAAGACACTACAATCCGAGAATGTGTGGCATATTTGCTTGGGGAAATGACTGAAACAATGATCTCATTATTAAAATAGTTGCAATTTTTTTTGTCAATCGACTAATGATTTCAGGTCTAATTTCTCAACTCTGCACACCTGGTCAATGATTGAGTGAAGTGGACATGATTGTTGGTTTCATACAGTTACAAAAATCAGAAAGGTGTGAGATGGTTTCAGATGCTGTTTGGCACTCTGACAAGCACTTTACAGCATACTGACCCCTTAATGCTCCTTGGCATGCCTAACTATGATGTATCGATGTACGTTTGAAACTCACTGAACAACAACTTTAACACAATAAGGTAGGCAAACAAAGCAAAGCAAACAAACAAAAGAACGCTATAGATGTGATGCCACGTACAGAAAACAGGCATCTATAGGAAAGCATCATCCACCATAGTGATTTATTTCACAGCTATACATGTAGGATCCCTCAAGGCCCACAGACATTCAATGACCTCTTTCTGAGGGGCTCATGAAGTTGATTTAACTCATTGTCCATCATGTTTGATTTCAAATGCATACTGTAATGATATCTCATAATCAAGTTCTTATAAGGCTCATTCTTTGATCTAACTGGATTGACTTGGTAGCACCGCTGGCTCTGCTTACTGCACAGTCGTACAGGCATGCAGCTGACTGAGGAAATGTGTGAGAGGACTGTTGTGACATTAGCCTGGGGGCCTCAGTCTTATGAGGAGCAATCTGTCTGACACACACAAACACACACACACACACACACACACACACACACACACACACACACACACACACACACACACACACACACACACACACACACACACACACACACACACACACACACACACACACGGGTCCAGACTCGGAGCGCAGATAGCATCACTGCAGCTCTTTCATTGGATGAGCCATCGGGGAAAAAAGACAAGATAGCCTGACAGACAGAGAAAAAGAAGAATCTGGGACAGACAATGTGAGACAAAGACAGAAAAATGGCAAAGGTAGAGAGAAACAATAAAGACAGAGGTAAAAAGACTTAGATCTTCAGTTAGAAAAAGAAAGAGGGATTCCTTCCTAAATATGGAAGAAAGAGAAGTTAGATCAATAAAAAACAGAGCAAAATGTATGCTTTGTATGTGTTCAGGAAAGGTTGGGTTAGGAGCATAAGGAATCCGTCATTACTGCTCTAAGTGCATAGTGTCTAAAGGCCAGAGTTTGTCATTACACTGAGAGAACGAGCAGCCATGATTCAGACTCCCAGGAGCCTCCAGGAGCACCGGGGTCACCTCTCGAATCCTATTCCATCACCCCCAAATGGACAGGCTGAGTGGAAATGGGGCATGACAATAAATGCCATCAGCGGATCATTCCAGCAGCAGGGCCATTGCAAAGGTCAAGCCTGCCACAGGAAGGGTGTAGCTGGGGTGAAAGGTCACAGGGATAAACAACAGTCTCACCATCCAGGCTCCATGCACCATATGGATGAGTCCATCAATGTCTCTCGATAAGGCTACTCCTAGTCCAGATATAGAACAGGATATTTCTATCATCACCTGTCACAGTTTTGTTGCCTTAGGTCGTTGATTTTAGCTGAGTAATATGACCACCCTAACCCTGTAGGTAGCTCTGGGCTGATTACAAAAGGGGCTTTTACACTTTGTATGCATGCACGCTAATGAGGTGAATCCAGGTAAAAGCCATTATCTCACTGATCCTTATTTAAATCTATTCCAGTCTAAAGGCAGGAGGTGTTGGTAGATGCAACTTTCATTGGCGCCGATGGCACAATTTCCCCTCGTTAGCAGTCACATCAAGGTTTTAACCATTTATTGCAACAATATTGAGTTTGGTGGTGTGACAAACAACAAATTCTGAGCAAATGTGACAAAGACTGTGCCGGAGCTCACAAACCAGAAGGCAGAGCCTGAGATACATAATGTTTTAATAAACATGAACACATATTGAAAGAAGCTTGGTTAGGTGGAGAGAGTAGAGGTGAATTTGGTACATGTACAGACAAATCTTTGATGCCATTGTCACCAACCAAATCAGTAGCTTTTAGCATTAGAGCTTAGCCACTGTATGTACCTAGCAGCTCAGCTAATGTATTACCTTTTGAGTTACTAAACGACTGCCAAAGCAAGATAAACAATCATGATGCAATAATTCTGTAGCAGACAGGTGGCTGCTGAGCAATAATCGCATAAACGGTGCATATCTATGCCCAGAAAGAAAAAAACTTGAACCAGAAAGAGACTGACATCACTACTGAACTGCACACAGTAAAAAGCAGTTCCATAAGGTTGTAGCATTATGAAGAGTCAAGTTATGGCTCACTGATGCATCCATCCAATCATGCAATGCATTTATAGTAAATGATGAAGTGGTCACTTATTTTAGAAAAAAACAGTGAATCACAGTCAGTGACTACTGACAAGTGACTACTGACTGAACTGAACAAAACAACTCAAATCGGTAAAGAGACTCAAAATGTGGTTTGAGTAGCATTGTAGTTTGATTTGTAAATAAATGGTCCATTTCACTTTTCCACTTAGGAAGGACAGCAGAATTATGTCTCCATGCTCCTGAATCCTAGCAAGTACAGTATAAGTGAGCAGCAAACACACTGTAGAATAACATACTTTTGCTTATCCTGTGGCAGCCTCAAACACATAACAGGTGTTGAGTGGAATTGATTTTCTGAGGAATAGTTTCAGCAGAGCGCCGTAATACTCAGAAGGACTACAATGGCATACACAGTGCAACCGGATGCTTCCCTGACATAGTGAGTGCTAAGACGAGGATCTTGCAACTCAGTATCAAGATGTTCCGAGTTTCTACTAATATTTAGAGTGCATTCCAATTCAGAGAGAAATCAGTGTCTTACCTGCCACAAAGCAACTGCAGTAATATTTTATCATATGATTAAACCATTTAATATTTAAAGATTCCATCTCACTCTCCACATGCTGGGGAGGGAGGTCTGGTGGAGAAATGGTCCTTTAACTGAAGCATCACAAATTTGATCCCTGCAGCTGCCTCAACACTGCTTTTGAGTGAGCCACTGATGCCTTTACTGATCAATCACTGTAAGATAATTAACTCAGTGCTGGTAAATATAACTGTGAAGGATGCGCACGCTGCAATATGAAGGGGTTGCAGTGTTGCTGAACAAAATAAAAACCGACCAGCACATTACCTCAGTGGCTTCAGCTACTCAGCAGCGGTATTTCCCTAGAAATGGTTGGAAATGTCAAGCTCACAACAAATAAAGCTTTAGTTAAATACTCTCATGCGCAAATAGTGGATTCAATATGGCTTCTTGAGAGTTGACCGGGTGGGGAAATTCTCCAGAGCACGGCTAAACGACTTGGACTTTTCAAAGTCACGATTTTGGAGATTTGGTGATTGAAAGCATAAGAATGGAGTTTCAGAGGAGGGGAGGGGCACCAACTGAAAAGAATTTTCATAACTGCCAGAAGGGAGCTGGACCTGAGGGTGAAAGTCTTCAGAGCGGATCGCCATTAGATGTCTCAGTTCAGCTGAAATAGTGAATGGTATTAAGGGAGGCAATTTTGTGATAACAGAAAGGTAGAAAAGTGTTCATGTCTCTGCTTTTTCTGACTGCAGTTTTATTTAGCAGCTCCATCTCTTTCTCAAACTGTTTTTGTCCTCACTTTCCTCTCTTTCTTTTCTTCCTCCTGCTCACTCACATACACACAAGAGGACTGTGACTACATTGCGGTCAGTAAAATGAAGACCATACGGGTGCCGTTAATGGTTCCACTGTCCCCCTCCCACTGCTTTTGTTGGTGGGCCATGGGAACCCGACAAACAATGGGAATGATTGGAGGGACAGGGGGGCGTGCGGAGGAGGACAGGAAACAGAGAACAGGAAACCATGTCCTCAAGGAGAGAGAAAAGAAGTGAACATGCAGAGACAGAGGAGAATGTGGTTAAGTTGTAGAAATTGTAGTATAAGGACTTGGAAACTCGCCATGCAGCTGAAGGTTAGAGCAAACTGAAAATGTTGGCTGCTGCAGCTGGGAGGCTTTTAACAATAACCCTCAAAAACACACATGCATGAACACGCACACACACGTGACACGCCATGACCTTTCTTCCGACCCAGTTGGTAATCGCGTTAAGTTATGGGCACTTACCGACATACAGCGTATCTAGTGGCTATGATCAATACACTTGGCTTTGTGACTGTACTGTTAGTTAATGTGATGGCTGAATGATTAGTTCTGTCCTGTAATACACAACTCCACCTCAGTGACCCCTCCTCCCCTGAACGCTATTTGTTTTCATCCGCCGCATCAGCTCAGCTCTATCCTTAGCTTTGTCTCATTAGCATTCACAGAGGCGTGATGGGTATATGGGCTAATCAATGCCCGCTCTCCTCGGCTGTCATCCTCCATCGGACCATATGCACAGCCACTCAACCTTAAAAGGTGGCCAGTTGTCTGGCCCTTATGTCGCTGCATGCCCCGTGTCACAATATTGAGTCAAGCTGTTGCCAAAATAGGTCTTGCTCACAGTCTGTGTACATTTACTCCATATCTGGTCGTGCACGTATTTTCATTCTGTGCCCCTTACCCAGTGTTATGGAAGATGTGTGTAGTTTCCTGCCCAATTGTGACTTATTTACTTTTGGTGGTTTTTTTATGCAAAACACAATACTTCACTGTAATTCCGATGTTTGCATACAGGATGAATCACTGGTTTCCAGCAAAATCCCATGCAAAGACTGAAGAAGACAAGTTTGTTGTTGAATAAATGAACCGACCTCTTTGTGTTTGGTTCAAGTCGGTCAGAGCGGTCTTCAGGGACAGATGAAACCTTGTCAGAGTGGCAGATTGGGAATGATTGGTTTAACAGAGTGCTCCATGCCTCCTGGGTCATCATCCATATGTTTAGGTTAGCTGGGTGAATGTGGAGGGCACAGACCGGCTGGCCACATATGGACACACTTTTTTAGATTGGACAGCCATTACCACATAAACAAAGTAATCATCTGTTTTACAATGTTTCTCAATCTGCAGCGGAAAAGCAGGGGTTCGGGGAGATTTCCATGTATACTTCCTCTCAGCACGAATAAAATCATAGCCTGAAATGAATCTCAAAATCAACCCCATATGTAAATACTCACTGGAGAGACATTTGGGTGAGTGTATTGCTCATGCAAGGTCTGGCAGCTTTACAACGGAGCCAACCCGACTCAAGCCAAGTGACATCTAAGAAGTCTGGGTTTTTTTGTTTTGTTTTCTTTGGCTCTCACAGGATGAGAGTGCAGCCGAGCATTTAAGATGCAAACCCAGCTACGAGAAAGGGAGGCTGTTTTCGTTAAGAGCACATGGGCTCAGGTTGCATATCTGTTTGTGGAAACCATGCTAATCTGGGTTGTTTATATTCCATTGCAGGTTCTGCAATGGTATTTCAGCAGCAGGAAGACAATGCTGTTATTGGTTTAAATATTATTCATGGGTTAAATATATATATCCTCGTCAGCTGTGAGAAGCTGGGAAGAGAAATTGAAATGAGGAGCTCGCTGAGGTCATATGAACATGTGGTATTAATGGCAAATCAGTTCAGTTCTTCTGTTACATGACATGGACCACACAAGAGGAATCTGCTTGAATTTTAAAACGAGGTTTACTGGGGGTTTTGGGAAATATGTAGTTGTTCATATTGACTTTGAACAAAGTGTCCTAACTACTTAAATAAGACCTAATTTGCACTTAGTCACTTCATTCATTTCGGTCGGATCAGATAGCTCTTTTGATATGTAATATCTAGGTACAAATGCAATCAAGAAGCATTCAAGGTGGATTGAAATCCAGTTGTCGCATTCTAGCTAGATATTGAACTGTAAGAGCTTTGTGTAAACACCCATGCACAGGGTCAATGGCAGCTAATTTGAACACATTTGATCATACAGAAGGTGCACTGAGCTTTTGTAGCATATATCTGACCCCTGACCAGTATAATCCCTAAAATATCTGTAGGTGAGGGAGCGGCGTGAGTCAAAGACTGTAAAGATGATGTAATTTTAGTCTTGTTTTTAGTCCTGTCCTTCCCAAATAGGATTCAACAATGTGTTTTATTTATTTATGGATACCATAGATGTATTATATAAACTGGATACTGGATCCCAATATGGCACCTATTCAGTCCAGTGGAGTTGCTTACCTAGCACATACGCCAAAAAAGTTTCTAAGCTTCTGTGATATGCGGCCCACTGAATATGTTGTGTTTCTCCCGCTGGCCCCGCCCGCAAGTTCCTGCTCGGCTATGGTGATGTCATAGGTTTTTAAATCGCTTTTCCCAGCTAGAAGGAAGTTGATCAAATATAAAAAGTCCATGGATTAAAAATTCAGAATAAAAAGAGTCGTAACTGACCCTGTTTGCCGTTTGAGGTGTCCTGGCAGTTTTACAGATGTCCCTTTTTTACAATGGGGAAAATGCTTTTGGTGCCGTAGGTTTTTTTTCCCATTGCAATCCTGCAAACATTTGCTGCAGGGTTAAATGCACTTCCTGGGGGCCTAATTATTCATAACAAGTGAAGATGGGGCCTAATTTGGCTCTATATGGATTGTTACATATTGGGTGTATGTTCCTGATATGCAATAATCCATGATAGTGTATTGATCAAACAAGTAATCATGTACATAATTTACAACTACAAATCTAATGAGGGCAACCAACAAAAGAGTCAGTTTGCAGTCTGTTTGCATGCAAGTGTGTGTGTCTTTGTTTTCATGCCTGTGTGTGTGTGTGTGTGTGTGTAGGTGGGAATGCGTGTGTGTGCAACCTTGTGTGTCATTTCCTACAAGCAGGCTCATTATAAAACCAATTAAACCTGCCTTACTCCCATTATAGAGCTGTGGGGTTTAAGGAGAGATTAAGGACCTGTTGTACTCCCAGAGGGCTTCTGCCTGGCCAGCCCTGTTTTAAATGATAAAAAAACACTTTCAAATCCACTGAAATCAAACACCACGGATCGGTCATGATGGGTCAGTATTTGTCTGAGCTTATCCCTGCACCCATGGCCCTTAGTCAGTCTCATCATCCTCAACTGAAAACCCACATGACTCAGTATCGCTCTGTCTCTAGACAATTGTTCTATTTTATTTTAACATTGTTTCACCACAGAAATGCTTACATGCTCTGCTTTTTATGCTATTTATATAGAATGAAGAGTGTGGGAAACAATAATGTAAACTGTCTCCATTACTGCGTGGGATAGTGTTACGGGAGAGGAGGAATAGGATAAGCAGGAGGTGGAGGAAGAATAGGAGCAAGAGAAGACAGGGCAAGAAAAAGAAACCAGACAATGAGCGAGAGAGAAAGAAGCTTAGCCCTAAAATTTCTATTATAAAAAATAAATCTGTCTATGAAATAACCGTTTCAAAGGATAGCGTGGTGTGTGCACAGTGTCGAGGAAATAACCAGTGGGAGAGACAGTCTGTTCTTATGATCCAGAATCAACAGACCATATCTTGTCACTATTGTGCTCATTACTTTAGTGTTGTTGTATGTGAAAGATGATGCCCCATCCTCCCTGTACCCCCAAGTTTTTGCGCGCACGCGCGCACACACACACACACACACACACACACACACACACACACTCTCTCCTTTCTTCATTTTTGGGGGGTGGAGCAGACGGTTGGAGAGGCACAGCTGCCAGGAAGGTGGAGGCGTGATTGATTGATGAAGTTTTGGTGCCCAGGGGATCCAATCATGTAATCAGTTTGTATTGATTGACTGTCCCCATTGAGCGACTACTGAGGCTCTGCCACCATGTGTGCGAGCTAGACCTGGCACGCATTCAAAATCTTCTGCAGTCAAATTTGATTTGGGTGGCGAGGTCGCCTAAGTTCATGCGTCAGAATGCATGCAGTGAAGAATACCATGATCACACTGCAGACGTATCGCAACACTTCCACAATTCTCTGCTCCAATTCCTCATTATCTTGCTTTTATTTCAAATAATACGATTGAGAAATTAATTCAGCTTTACTGTAATTGCATCACATGGTTAATGATCTCCCTGGAATTTAAATAAAGCTTCAACCTGGGTTTGCATAGCTAATAAGGATTTTTTTTCTCTAGCTATCCTGCTTAATTCAGACTTTTCTCCCCATTTCACATTTCTGACTTATATATCGAGTGTCAAATTATCATTGCTGTATGATGCAAGGTATTTTTGTGAAATAGTATTTTTGTGGTGCAAAGCTGATTGGGCATGGTTACGCAATATAAACCAAACAAACAAGGAGGTCTTTTTGGTAAGCAGATGAAAATGTATACATTTTAACACTAACGGGTAGTTTATTTCAGCAATAATAAAGGGTCTTCTAGCTTACTCACCACTTTACATCTTTACAAACAGTTTCACATCCTCACGAGGCTGCCTTTCGACAGCTCCAACATCAGTAAGCCACTTATTACAAAGACAGCCCTGCTTATTTGTTTGCTTCACTGCAACAGCACATCTTGTTTGTAGGCAGAGGTGGGAGAAGATAATTGAAAACCCTTCACCAGTGGGCATGTGTTCTCCATGCTTGCAAAAGATTGCTGCTTGAAAGTCATTCTAAAGTCAAATTAAGGCTAAGCTCACTGAACACGTTTCAAATCTCAACTACAGCGTCATGGCTGTTAGGCCTCATTCACACTGCCTGCGTCGGCCGTCAACGTTGAAACCTCAACTTTTGGAGAAACACAACCACACATCACGCTGCGGTGGCCAATCATATAACTGGAGATCTGACTTGACAGTGTGTTTTGAAGCGGTGTGAGAATCTGTCGGTACCCAATCTGTGATGCCTGCACGATCCGTCATGCGCAAGATGTTTGTGCATGCGCAGATGATAATCCTGTTTTACGAGGATTTACAACACTGCACAATCTGTTCCACGCTTCCGGTCGTAGCTGTAGCAGTCTGCCGTTAGCCCCCTCCACCGGGAAGCTAACGTTAGTTTAGCTAACAGCTAATTTGGCTAACCGCTAGCTGAGACAGCATGTAATAACTTTAAAAGACCCTCAAAATAAAACCTGAAAATAACCGTTAAAATATATAACAGCTGTTACGTCAGTTCTACTTGTGCTCATTTAAAATACAATCAATCAATACTTGTCTTTATTGTTATTACTGTAAAGTCTTCATTTAGCTGTAGCCTGCTTTTCCCAGAGTTTAGTTTGAGTTAACGATATTTTAGACTGAATCAAGCTGCCATAATTAGAATTAGCTGTTAGCTAAACTAACGTTAGCTTCCCAGTGGAGGCTAACGGCAGACCGCTACAACTACGACCAGAAGTGTGGAACAGATTGTGCAGTGTCGTAGATCCTCGTAAAACAGGATTATCATCTGCACATGCCCGAACATCTTGCGCATGTGCATGACGGATCGTGCAGGCAGCACAGATCGGGTACCAACAGAATCACGTACAGTAAACAGGAAACATCACTAACTTTATCGCTGCCACAAGAAACTTTTAAAACACTACAAGGGTAAACAATGAAACACAAGCACTAAACTGGCCTGGAGTTTGTTCAATAGCTGAATGTTTCCTGCAACAACAAAGTACTCGCTGTGTCTCGCTCGTCTCATTTCTTTCTCTCTCTCCTGTGAAATAAAGCTACCTTCAAGTGCGGTCGGAAAGGTCTAGATCTATAAATAAAAAAATCTACTTGTGCTACGTTGGGGGGTTGAATAACACAACAAGACGTCACACAAATGGGCCCTTTATTAAGTGACATTCCCTCCGCCGCACAACCCTGCGGCAAATACAAATCCACCAATTTTTGGTCTGAACGTAGCTTAATTTTCTGAACTTACCAGACTGTTCTAGCGGTTCTATTATTTGCCTTTACCCACTTAGTCATTGTTTCCACATTACTGATGATTATTTATTAAAACTCTTATTGTGTAAATATTTTTGTGAAAGCACCAATAGTCAACCCTACAATATTGTTGCAATATCGACATCCATGTATTTGGTAAAAAATATTGTGATATTTGATCATCTCCATATCGCTACTGCTCACTATCGGCTTCTCTGTTATTAAGCTAATTGAGTGCTATACTGGAGGAGAGTTTATTTACAACTATACGTGTATTTGTCATTATTGAGAAAAATGTAAATGGACATTTCGTACTATGTTGGTGACTCTGGAAAAAATAACGTGAATAGACATTTTTGCTTCACAATGTACTGAAATGACCTGAAGTGTTAGGCATTGCAGCAATCCCCTAAAGTGAATAAAAAAGTTTTATAACCATTTGAAGCAAGAAAGAAAGCTAAAATTGAAATTCAGTCATCAAACTGAAAAGATGCTAATGATCTCATATTTTCCCTCCAAAAAGGAAAGTGGCAGCTCGCATACAGATGCAAAAGGAAGCGTACTAGGCATACTAAATTGATACACAGTCGACAACAGATGCCACTATACAAAAGTACAGTAACTATTAGTCACTGTGTCCTGCAGCTAGAATTCACTCTCTGTATTTGTCTGTGTCTCTGCAGATCAGAGTGGACGGTCCTCTGGAGGGAGGAGTGCTGTACGAGACAGTGACCGTGATGAAGGATAGCAGCCCCATCCTCCGGGACATGGCCTTCTCCCTGGACAGGAACTCTCTCTATGTCATGTCTGACAATCAGGTGAGGAAATGCCCTCATTTTGCTGCTGCTGTCAGGAGAAACGCTAAGCGGAAGACTGATGTAGTGAGTAGCGAGACGGTCCTTCAGCTGAAAGCCCCCCGAGTTCATGCCCCTGTGACAGCGAGCGTTCGCTATGCTGACACGTCCTTGAGCGAGAAACTCTATATGTAGTGTATTTTATGTGTATTTTACTTAGGCATTTCTGCCATTCTGTCTTTTACCGTGATAGCGAGAGAGACAGACAGGAAAGGCCGGGGAGAGAGAGGGCATGACATGCAGCAAAGGGCCCTGGTAGTTTTACTTGACTTTACTTGAAAATTGTACAAGCAAACACTTAATATAGTATTTACTAGTGCTGTCAGTTAAATGCGTTATTAACGGCGTTAATGCAAACCCATTTTAACGGCGTACATTGTTTTATCGCAAGATTAACGTTCTTTTTGGCCTAGCAAACTTAGTAGTTTTTTTCACAACTAGTAACTAGTAACGTTAGAAAAACTACAACTCCACACCGGATCTAGCTAGACCGGAAACAGAACAACAGGCACGCTGCACACACTTGTTTGGGCTTGTGAGCCGCCAAAGAGTAGTAGGCTAACCTTACGTTTTGAGTGGATGGCGAGCGCGAGACGCCGAAATGGATGCCAATAAGATTCTGAATGGAAAGTTTACTTTAAAAAAGTTGCCAAATGGTTCCATTGACAAGACCAAAGTGATGTGTGTGTGTTTTGTCGTTGTGAACTGAGCTATCATCGCAGCACGTCCAGTCTGAAATACCACTTGATGGCCAAACACACAGCTGATGCGAATTCTCCGCCACCTCGTCAAAGACAGGCGACAAAAGCACAAAGCAAGCCGATCCACTTTTCCATGTTGATAAGAGCATTAAAATGAGAAAAAAAATAATGGGACAAAAAGAAATCAAGGGATAGTTAGAATAGATAAAAATGTGAGATTAATTGCGATTAATTGCGAGTTAACTATGACATTAATGCGATTATTCGCGATTAAATATTTTAATCGTTTGACAGCACTAGTATTTACATACGTATATAGATACAAAAAATAAGTCAATAAGTCATAAGTCAATCCTATTTTCTGAGGATTTGATTGGATCCAGTTTATCAGGACATTGCAAAAAGAAATGTTTGGCTTTTTTTCTGCACAGATACCAGCTTTACAGTTAGCCTTATTATTGTATACGGCTCAGGAATTGGCAGCAAAACAGTTTAAAATCAAAAACATTAATTTATGTTAAATTATAAATTAATGCCATTTATTTGGAATCCGACCAGATAATTATGACTTATCCCCAAACTCCAATGTGGCAACTCCCAAACATTCAGAAGCTGCATGTCTACAGTAGGGATTGTTAAATATGCAGGCTGTGTGTAAGGGGATGGACCACTGGTCTAATTACTTATCCATGCGAATCGACTTACAGTGCATGCATCTTTTGTACATTACACACACACACACACACACACCATTAAAAAACCATTAGGGGCTTTTTTTCTGTGTGGTTGTATCCCCCCTCTCGTCTGCTCCTCACTTGGCCCGGCATCACAGAGGCGAGCAGTTGTTGTTGTTGTTGGACGTTATTCTCTGCACTCATTGGAGATAAGAGTGAACAGTAGTAATCACTTTCAACTCCCATCAAGTGATTATTTTGGCGCAGCAGCATGGCACTGTGAAATGGGATTAGGTGCAGTGCGGCCAAAAAAACAAAAAGAAAGCGCCCCTATCACTGCTCCCAGTTGTCTTCTGACTGCTGGAATGTGATGAGCCAGAGTCACAGGACCGACAGGCAAAGGGCATTGGGGTGATTGCAGTTGTGTCAGTTATTTCCAAGTAACTTCAAAACTATTTTCTGGAAGCTTGAAAACCAGTCCAAAAATCTATAAAAGCCTTAAGTTTACAAAACAAGTGATGTCATCTGAAGAGCGAATAGGCAGAATAGAGACACTATTGTGTTGGGTACTGTCTTCTAAAACAAATCAAGGCAGCTCTGCCTTCTGTGTGATAGACTGGAAGAGACAGAACATCACTTATTGATGAGCTCTGGTCGTTCAAGGAGACGCATGCTTCCTTCAAGGAGAGAGCCGGCTACTCTCTTCACTCTGCCTCCGGTGACACATAATAACTGAGCAAAAACTAAAATGCAGCTTGGCCAGGCATTTTCTTTCAATATTAGAACAGCTTTGGCTTTGTAGCCCTAAGGCGCTCGGAGCAAAGTAAAGCCTTCCTCTTTCCATCTCCCTCTCCGTCTTTGCTCGGCTCGGGTGCGGAATCCCCCAGGGAGAGGGCTTCACTCACAGATTTCCCACATTTTCTAGTAGATCCCAGAGATGAGAGATTCCTGGGAGCCAAACAATACAGGAATGATGTGGAATGAGGAGCGAGGCACAGACAGATTTGGCTGAGATCAGCCGACCCTTGTGGAATAACAATGAGCCTCTCTGTCTCCTGCCGAGTGAAACACGCAGGGTTAGCATGATGATGAAGAGTGAGGAGAGAAAAGAGGGAATCAGTGTGTGTGTTTGTGTGTGTGTGTGTGTGTGTGTGTGTGGATACTTGTGCTTGTGTCCGCACCAAAACAGCATTTGGGAACCATTATTGATATGAAAGAAAAGAAAATCTTCACAGCAGTTAATCTTTTTTTCCTCACTGTGTGCCTTTAGTTTGATGATTTCTGAGAATAGAAATGCTCAGTATCCAAACACCCTATAACCACACTGAATGTCACTCATCTGTCTGTGAAATGATGGCTGAAGGATTTAAACCTTAGAGAAAAGGGGAAACTGCTGCAGGGTTTTTTCCAGGGCAATCGCTCAAAGTGCCACTCTGTAAAATGTAGAATAATTGCTTGAAATCCCACCAATCCACTTCTTTGTTTCTCTCTAGCTCTCTCTGTCTGTCTCCCCTCCTCTCACCTGTAGGTAAGAGTGCTGTACACCAGTGGTTTCCAACTTTTTTTCAACCAACATAACTCCACAGCTCTATCAGATGAGCTCAAGCACCCGTTTACCAACACCATCCATCACGTTCCAAATGCGCTCATTTGAATGGATTTTAAACTGGATGTTATACTATTAATTAGGTTCAGTCAAGTTTATATTGAACTACAGACAATGCACATTACAACCATTTATCAGCACTTTTAACTATATTTTAACTTATCTGCTCACTTGCTAACTAATTTTGATGAACTCTGAATCCCAGTAGATGGTGTTCAGGTGTAGCTGGTAGTTACTAGTTTACTAGTTTACCACCCATTGGCAACTCATACCTCATGGGTACACATAACCGTGGTTGGAAATCACAGCTGTACAGCATGTGCACTTACTGTAACAGACTTTGAGAAAGTGAAAAGGTTAATGTAACATGGCACAAGTGTAGATATATTATCTTCAGACTGAAGCTACTGTCTATAAACTGATCTAGGTAACTGCATGATAATACAGTCAGTAATGCTTGCAATTCTACTAATTGTAGAATGAATTTCTAAAATGTCACATATCTGTAATTGTTTATGGCTTGTGCTCTGCAGTTCACAATTAGCCTTAGGTTACATTTTCTTTCATTCATGAGTTTTAAAGTGATTTTCTTTTTCTTTCTTTTTTAATTTTAGGAAACTACTTATTGATTTTTCTAATGCTGAATAATAAAATCTGGTCTAACAATTCCGAATCATATATTTTCTTGGCGAGTACCACAAAACTAAAAAATCCTGGATATGACCGGATAACACCATGAACGTTAGTATCACGTGATGGCTGTGGATTTGCCAGAGCCAGGTGGAGGATGTATAGGATGACAGTAGTGTAGGGGTTTCAAACCCTGCATGCTCATCTGACAGCATTCGTAAAGTTCAAGTAAATCCGGATGAAAGTATTTAAGCTGATAAGATAATAACAATGAGCATTAGTGTGAGGGCATCCCAGATGTTGTGAAAAGATAAGGATTTTGTAATTCCCAAAGCTGGAAAAGTGGACATGATCATCCAACTGCCATGATACAACGCATGATCAGCCAGACTGAGATTCCGCCTCTCGGGAGCGTGGGGATTTCACTGGTTTTCTGTGTTGGCTTTAAATGATCACTTTCTTCTTCTGAAATGATCTCAGAGAAGACAAGACAAACAGAAGCTTGATGAGCAAATACTACTGATAATCAATGACTAAGGAGGAATCTAAAATACATTGGACATAAACTGGGAATGAAGGCTTAATTTAGTGATCCACGATTGTAGAAAGATGATAGATCAGTTTATTGTAGATTATACTGTGAAGTTAAACTCATCACCACAATATGAACTTTCAACAAAAAACGTTCCACAATAAAATATCTTGATCCAACACATTCTCCCCCCACCCCAATTCATCACATACTGACACTTTGGTCAGGAAACCGTTTTTTTAACGTGCTGGGTAGTCCGATAGACTTTGACACCTGGTTAAGATTAGGCAACTGAACTACTTGGTAAGGTTTAGGAAAAGATCATGATTTGGGTTAAAATAAATAAGTTTGTTATGTTCCTTAAGTTATGTACATAAGTTAAGGATGTTCTGTATGTGGCGTAAGTTAAGTACGTTACGTGAGTTAAGTTACGTACTCAAGTTAAAATAAGTATATGTTGACTTTTGGATTCACGCAAGACACAAACAGCGGTCTGCTGGGTGAAACTCCTGTGTTTGTTTGACCCATTCATCCACGCCAACCCTCCTCCCTACATGGACTTTGTTTCCTAATACTACGCCACCTAACTTACTTTTACTCCCGTCATAATTACTACAGCCACTACAGGCAGCCCTGCACGTGCAATACTGACACTGGAGCGGTACGTGGAGCGTCACACTTTGACGCGTAGGGCCACTGACTAAGCATCCGTATGTGACAAGTTGGGAGGGAGAAGAGGTGTGCTGGATCAACTCCCGTGTATCATTACATTTATAAGATATGTTATGGTGACTGTCATATTGGGCTGGACACTAAAAGAAACACCTGCACGACAGTATTTTCCATGGCTCAATGCAGTCCTCATTTAGCATTTCATTTACCTTTCTTTCTTGTGGGTTACTATCCATTTTCTGTTCTATTCATACTTGATATTTGAAGTTGAACCCTTAGTGACCTGAACAAAGTCAAACAACTATTAAGTCGTTAGCATAACTAAAACTATCTCACTTGAAAATTCACCATTGCAGCAGCGCGGGTACTTTTACATGGGTAACTATTAGTTTCTGCTTTGTCCATAATACCCACCAGAGCTCAATATAATGTAATAGAAAAAAAAAAAAACTTTTTAGCTGTAATCTCTGCTGTCTAAAAAGGTCTACAGCCATGTTGTTACAGCCAAGTCTGGACTAGTGACGTCTCTTCACTTGCTGCATTCTTTTTCGCTGGGGACAGTTAACCTGTGATGGTCCAGGGCTTGTGAAAAATTGTGTTCATTAAAGGCAGCTTAAAGGCTGGATTATTAGTAATTTGCATTAATACAAATGTCAATGTGATTTGGTCTGCTACCTTTGTCAGAGAGGATTTGATTCAACCTTAATTCTGTAGGCCATAGTTTGTCATATTTAGTGCTTTATTAAGATCTACAAATTGCCTAGTGGTTAAGACCCATATAACAGGAGAGTCCCCAGTTTGATTTTGGCTGGGGACCTTTGTTGCATGTTTTATGATGCTTCTGACCTGTACTTGAACTGTCGCTATCCAATAAAGGCAAAATACTATAACATCATCTTAAACCAACGTGAAAAAATATAATGCAGGCTGATGCTAATTCACATGCTGAGCTGCGATGCTTTTTAGACCTTGTGAACATAAAACCTGAGGTCATGTCTTTTGATTTTATTTGGATTCAACACAGCGCGTTCCTGCTCAGGCCAGTTCCACTAAACAAATCAACGCTGATGTGCAGCGAGAGCGTCACATTTGATTCTTCGCGGAAAGCAGAAGATCCATAGCTCTCCCCTTGTAAAGGTCACGCTGCCTAACGGCCACGGACCAACTTTGTTAGTTTGGACGAGCTCCAGCCCACAACAATTCATGGATTATTCCCACTGCGTCAGATATGGACTTAGAACCTCAGCCCCTCCCAACGCTACAAAATCCTTTTGCTAATGGAATGCACCGAATGGGTTCTGAACTGCTGGGGGAAAAAAAGAGAAAGTTCTTTTATAGGGCGCAGCAGATAATCCATTTTGCCAACACAGACCTGAGAGAGCACCCACTTATGCTATCAGGAGCCCCAGAGACACTCTAATCCATAATCCACTCTTCATTTGTGATTGCTTACATCAGGAAATTGCTTGCATCATACGTCCAGACATTGAATAATAACAAAATATAAAATAACCGGGTTGCAGCTCCAAACCTGGTTTTGTATGCAGGGGTGGTGCTGGCCGTGTGACAGCAGTGCCTCTCACAGCAGCTAATGGAGAGCTTATGCTTTGCCAGACATTCATGCATGGAAGTGGCAGCAGTAGCAGAGTGTATGGCTGCCTGTCTGTCTGTCTGTCTGTGTGTGTGTGTGTGTGTGTGTGTGTGTGTGTGTGTGTGTGTGTGTGTGTGTAATAGCAGCATAAACCTACACTGCGTGCTAACAGTGTAATTACTATTGCAGGAGTCTACAAGTCGTCATGCTTTACCAATGAAAGAACATCTTTTATGAATTTTTAAAAGAAAAGTTAAATAAGAATGTTGCTGCAAAAATGCTTCTCAAATAGTTGCAGTGTCACATCATGTGCTTTCTGACATCTGAGAAAAAAGAAAAATCTGAAAATTCCTCATGTGGGCAGAACCACAATGCTGCATGTTGCAAACTGGTGTCAAAGTGGTTTTCCTCTGAGATATTCCACAGTGGGAGCTGTGATGAGGCTTCCATATATTGCAAAATAGACAACATGATTAAAAGGTCTCTCCTCATCAGAACTGCTTATTATTTCATCAGAATGTTTTGGTGGCACGCCTTCATTGACCTTATTTCCAGTCAATTTTTTTTTTTACAATTGTCACACTAAGATTTGGAAACTTTAATCAGGAGAATGACATGTGCATTAACATTTTATACATAACATTATTTACATTTGAATAAGAGGGCCTCTGTACAGTAGTATTATTTAAACATATGCAGGTCAAACAAAGTAAAAGTGAGTTTTACTTCATCTACCGTAGTTCCCTTTGGATTATGTGTGGGATTTGTTGGATTTTGGATGAAATTGATTATATACACATAGGCTACAGTATATAGTAGCCTTCCTAGTTAGTCCTCTGAAATACATGTATATTTTATCTCTTCTCAGGATATAACTGCATCATTATTGCAATTTTTTAAGATGGACTAAGGCTGCGTGTGGAATGTGACTTTTGTACGTCTACACAATGCTGTGTGTGGGGCAAAGAGTCCTCTGTATCACACCTGTGATTTGTCTCCTAACTGATAAGAGAGTCTGCTCACTCTTCTTCAGCAGACAATATTTAAACAAATACCAAGTAGGTAAGTAATCGTCTTGGCTATAACATACTAGAAAATAGCCCTATTTCCAAAGCCCTAGGTGGTATCTTCAAATGTCTTTTTAAAATATATGATATAAGACAAAGATTAGTAGCAAAACCTCACATCACAATAGCTGTAAAATTCAGTTTTGCTTGAAAGATTACTGAATTGCTTAATCGATTGTCAAAATACTGTAGTTGCCAATTAAGAAGTTTTCAGTTGGTCCAGAGCTTTTTTTGATTGGTAAAAATCAAAATACGTGTATATATATATATAAAGTATATATATATATATATATATATATATACACGTATATATATATATATATATATATATATATATATATATATATATATATATATATACGTATATATACGTATATACAACTGCATGAATATGCCAGGACAGAAAGGTAGTTGTACAGTGGTGAATTAACCATGTTAAATTCTGTTGCAAACCCCAAAATCTAAATTCAGATCCATTAACCAGATCTATTCAGGGAACCCAAACCCTTTGGGACACTGGTTCATAACATCATGTCATAAACCCTCTCTCTCTCTTCCTGTTTGCATCTAAACTATGTGAAAGTGAAAATGCGAGAAAAAAAACTATCTTGAAAGATTGTATGATATGTACACAACAAAAGGACCAAATCGGGCTTCCTTTTCTCTGTGCAGTAAACTCAATTTAGGTGCCGCTGGAATCATGTCCATACATTTTCCTTAACGTGTGCTACTCCACATTTTAATCCTCCCTGTCCTTCTTCTGGTTTAGGTGGCCCAGGTCCCCGTGGAGGCCTGTGAGCAGTACGGTACATGTGCTGAGTGCCTGAGCTCTGGGGACCCCCACTGTGGCTGGTGTGTCCTGTACAACATGTGAGTCTGTTTCCCTGATCTTCTCCCATGCTCACTTACACACATCACAGCCGAGGGATTAAAACCACAACATAACTGTTTACCTAACAGCTTGTAGAAAGCCATAAATAAGGCTGAAGCACGTGCTCATGTGATTTAATATAACAGAGATATTGTGCTCCCTGGAGGTTACCATTATCAACAGCTGGCAGGACAAACGGAAAACCAGGAAGTGGTTGTTGGATAGTGTGATCCCTCTTAAATAGCGCTATTCAGGACAGCAGAAACTACACGCCCACCAGATTTTATTGTCTGTCAGGCGGGAGGACGACTGGTGTTAATGGTGGAGGGATTAGCCTGTCAGTCCAACTGCACCTCTACATACCCAGGGAACATTTTGGACCTGACAGAGCAAGCTTATCTCTTCCATTTTAATTATCTGACCCCCGGGTTAGCTTGCATTATACCTCGATATGGAGCAGAGGGGAATCGTGAGATTAAAACGCTGTGTTTCTGAACCAGCCGCTGTGTGTGAAGCTGACCTCAGCCGGGGATTTACCCATCTCATCATATGACGTCTGCATTTCGGCGAGGAATATCTTGACAATGATCAGCATTATTTAAATTGCAGCTCCCAGTGTATCGCCAGTGAAGTGAGAGGAAACATTTTTGTTTCGTCTTAATCCAAATTACCTCATTAAGCAGTTGTTTTTCCTTTTTTCTCTAAGTGCTGACTTTGTATGCAAGACCCATTACGCTGCTTATTTAAGTTAATGCCTTACACTTATCAGTGAACAGATAGGCTGCTGCTCCCTCAAGTAACCCCAAAGTCAATCATGATTCCTCACATTGCAGAAGGAGGATACTTTATTTTTCAGTCTATTTAATCCTGATTGGGGTCTTTGTCTAGCCTCTGAATGACTCTCACGGAGGGTATGGATCTCACCCCTGGCACGGTGCACCAAAGCACCTATCTGTGTGTGTGTGTGTATGTGTGTGTGGGGGGGGGGGCGTAGCTGAACAGGCACAAAGCTTGACAAAAAGGGAACAAATGGCTCCATCAGACAAAACGTGGTGAAATAAAGAGGCAAAACAAAAGGCAATGAAAGAAATCTGACATGAAAGGTGTCCTTTTTTTCAGAGACACTTCAGTTGATGAGCGGTCAAAAGGTGACTGTCTATACTCCTGTGGCTCTAGTCCGCCTCAAGGAGCCCAGCCAGCATCAGTTCTCACAGCGTTTCCATTCCGCCTTTATATTGTGTTGTAATTACAGCAGAGGCCTCGGTGCTCTTTGAGCTCTCTCAGGAGATGCCCACCCCTCAGCAGCATCTCAGAGTGTATTAAGTACTCTCTCCCCTCGCTGTGCGCATTACACATTTAAAAGAAATAGATGATGGTGTACAGCCAAAATACTCTCAGTTTGCCATTGTGAATTTAACTCTACAGCTGAGAGACTCTTGTTGCTATTTGAGCTTGCACAAACCTAACCCATATAAGGCATCTTTCAAATAAATCAGTATCAATACCACATTAAAACTATCTCATCAACAAATCCCCATTTTTGAAACTGGAAAAATTACTCAACGTTTTAAAAATCCTTTCTACTACCCCTTGCCATAACTTTGAATGTACTTTTACTTGCACTTCTCTCTTACAAGATTTTTTTAAGGTCACACTATGGTGTCGACCCCTTCACTTCTTATTTTTAATTGCCTGTTGGGATCTTGGAGTTAAAGCTTATTCTACTGGTGCACTCAGTGTAATGTGCTCTGCAGCCATGTGCAGGAGATGACCATGACCAAAAACAATCTAAACATGGACAATCTTATTTTGTGGTCAAGTTAAAAAAAAGAAAGGTGTTACACAGCTTTAGAAATTAATGTATATGTCCATAATTTATAGATTCAGGGATAACTTTTTGATCACTACAGATGTCACCTCAGCTTTGATTCAGACAAGACATTCACTAATAGCTTTACATTCATGCTATTGATGTACACATTTAACAATAGGTCTCTACAGCCATGCTAACAAGATGATGTTTAACAGGTATAATGTTTACTGTGTTTACCATCTTGGTTTAACATCAGCATGCTAACATTTGCTCATTAGCACTAAGCACAAAGTAAAGCAGCGGCCAATGGGAATGCCATTAGTTTTGCAGGTTTTTAACAACTGAAAGTTTTACTTGATAATGGTGCAAGATGAAACGTCACCAAAATAATTGAAATTCATCCAGAAATGTACCAAATTTCACGACAATCCATCCAATAGTTGAGATATTTCACTCAAAACTGCAAATGTGAACCTCATGGTGGCGCCAGAGGGAAAGACACAGGATCAGCATTCAGTCAGTAGGATTCATCCTCTGGGCACCATGCATGTCTGCACAAACTTGCATACATCCAGTAGTTGTCGAGATATGTCAATTCATCACTAAACTTGCTGCACTGTTACATACATTTTTTATGTATGTAATCCACAGGTGCTCGAGGAGGGATCTGTGTCTGAGGGCGGAGGAGACATTCCGTTTCGCCACGGACATTGACCGCTGTGTGAAGGTTATTGCTCACCCGGACAGCATGGCTGTCTCAGCACATAGTGTCCCTGTGAGTCTGCTTATCATTCCACCAATACCACTGCTCTGTCACTCCACTCACAATGTTTATGAGCAATCACTGAGAGTAGCCTTGTACATCCACATGTACAGTAAGTACATGCAGAGAAGATTGATTCTCCCTGTAGGACACTCACTCTATTTATTTTGGTTGAAACACATGTACTGTGGGGGACAAATGTTCTAAAAAAAGGTGGGAGATGTTTTTGTGGCTGTGAGCTACTGTGTCAGCATCTCTGATGCATCTGCCAAAAAGTTGATTATATTTCCTAAAAGCTTAATTCAACTGTTTTTGTACAGTAGCCAAGAGCACAGCGGAGGCAAGTACAGTAGGAGCTATGGGTTATTTTAAGGGGATTGTTTGACATTTAGGGAAATACACTTAACTGGCTTTCTTGCCGAGAGTTAAATGATTAATGCCACTCTCTATCTGTCTGTTAAATATGCTGCTGGAGCCAACAGCTGGCTAGCTTAGCTTTGCACAAAGAAACAGTGGAAGAGGCTAGCCTGGCACTGTCCAAACATAACAAACCCTGCCTAACAGCACCTCTTAGGCTCACTAATTAACATTTAATTTTTTGTTTGTTTAATCCGTACAAAAACACAAGCGTAAAAACAACAGATTAAGGTGCTTGTCTGCCGGACTATTTCTTGGCCAGGGGCAGTAACTTCCTGGAGTAAATTTTGTCGTTTTTACAGTTCGGCCTCGATATGGATTATACAAACAAGATTTAATGTGTTAATTAGTGAGTTTAAGAAGTCATGATAGGCAGATTGTGATGCCTTTGGACAGAGACAAAGGCAACAAAATGCAGTTTCTCCTTGTTTCTAGTATCGGAACAGGGAGTGCTAAGCTAACCACCTTCTAGCTCCGGCTTCATATTTAACAGTTAGATATACTGTAAGTGTGCCAAGAAAACAAATAAGCATATTTCCTCAAATGTTGAACTATTTCTTTAACCCTTTGATAATGACATTATTAAGCACTGTCACAGTAGTCACCAATGCACAACGTTCAGCACATTAAATCTTCTCCCTCTCCTATTCTTTTAAGCTTCTGCTGGAGGTGAATAATGTTCCAGACCTTTCTGCTGGAATCACCTGCTCATTTGGCCAGCAGGCCCAAGTGGAGGGTCACGTCAACGGGAACAGGGTTATGTGTCTGTCCCCGGCTGGGAAAGAGGTCCCTCAGATACCAGCAGGACAAGGTGAGCTCAGATATCATGTATCAAAACAAACGGATAAAAAAAAAATAAAGATATATACATCTTAAATATACAGAGTAATGGTGATGCCAATGTCCGGTAAAAAACTAAGAATACCAATATTCCAGACACAAGAAACTTTTCAGATGGACCACCTTGCATTTTTTGTTTATCCAAAGAGTTTGATAAGTACCAAGGAGCAGAAGAATTTTCTCAGAGCATACACAGTAATCCTTCAATTGAAGTTTCTGACTGAAAGCATTCCAACGACAACAGCAATATGCCCTTGCAATGACGCAGAAACCAGGTGGCTCTTTACAGAAGTGTGATAAAAGTATTAAAAGAATTTTTTCTCAATTTGACCTCCTCTTTTCGTTCATTGTTTTCGTTCTTTCACCCATCTTTTTCGTCTCTCTCTTAATCTCTCCCTCTTTCTCTCTCTCTTTTTCCTCACTGTTCTCTCTCTGTCATCGACTCTCTCGCATATTTTTAATTCCCTCTCTCCGTCCTTTCACTCATTATGCTCTCTCTCTCAGACTGGGCTGGCGTAGAGCTTCGTCTGAACTCAAAGGAGACGGGTCAAATGGTTGCCAGCACAGAGGTGAAGTTCTACAACTGCAGCACCCATCAAACGTGAGTCCAGCTGCCACCGCCAAGCCCCCCCACACACACACACACACACTTTGATTTGTTCAATAGATGGAGGAGCACGACTTAATTTAGGGCAATGATGTACTGATGCTCACAATTCCACTTAAGATTGGGCTGTTAGATAACCTCTGAGTTCAATTTATCTGTCAGGTTTCATTTAAATCAACATGATGCATTTGCCATGGCCTGTTTGTTTCGACTTTGCTTGAACTGGTTTGTGGGCTTACTGCTTATGACTTTAAATACAAATCGCTACAGTTTTTCAGTGAATGTCAATTAGCAGCATTTGTCAGCTTTAAAAGATGTCTGCAAATCAGCAACTTAATGAGTTGAGCAGTTAACAAATCTCCACAAAAGGTGAAATGACACAATGTTGAATTAGTTTCTTGAAAGACCATCATGAAATTATAAATTTTTCGTCCACATTCTGAACGATACAGTAACAGAAAAAAACACTTTCTCTCTATTTTGAGGCTACTGAGAGAGTCATATATTAATGACACTGGTTAGGTGAAATGCAGTCAGCATCCAGCTGTTCCTTGCTCTCGCGCACATTCCCGCGCTCCGTAGGCGAGAGTAAGCATTCTGGGCATCGGCCAAAACAGTCACATGAAGCTAAAGTTAGCCAGCTAGCTTTATCTTAGCTGTGTAGCATGGATCTAGTGTTGGTTGCTTTGTAACATTAGCTGGTGAACTAATTTGAAAATGGCAAGCTTACAAATTTACAGTAAGATCAGCACCGGGAGTCTGGATGAATTAGCTGACATTATAAACTCAAGACAGTATTTTGCTACATTAGCTAGCTAGCTAGCAGTTCGTCCGTGTTAGTGACCTAGCTAACATTAGCCAGCCAAAACCACAATATCACAATATATTTCACATGCTTTGCATGTAACGTTACTTGTCTAATAGAAAGAAAGCTAGCTCGGGGTCGGTTTTGATCCTCAAAATCAAACAAAGTTCCCTATTGAATAGTTTATTCATAGCCAAACCCTGGAAATTAGCTCACAGTGGATATACATGTCACCTATTCTTTGACTGCGACATGAATGCCCTAATATAACCATATTAAGCAATTAGAGAGAAACAGTTGGAAGCTCATCACATCCGCCCCACACCAATACGGCCTCCATTAGCTGCAGAGTGACCCTGTGAACTCCTGTGATTAATATTTCAAACCAAACACACTTCTAACCCAGCACCACCTCCTCCACCTCCCCTATACCACCATCACATCGCCCTCCATAATTAATTATCCGGTGTTTGCAGCTCCCTGACAGTCCGGTTCTATTAATACCCAACCCCCAAAATTCTCTCACTCACACACACACACACACACACACACACACACACACACACACACACACACACACACACACACACACACACACACACACACACACACACACACACACACACACACACACATATACACACTCTTTTATGTCCATACTGGCCCTAGGCAGCTAATTAATATAAAAATGTAATGGTGCTGCACTACATTTATTGGCATTTGTAGCTTGCTATGAGCCACAGTATTGGAGTGCTGCTATTCACTTCACTTACGAAATGTGACTAAATCCAGTCTATCAGGGTTGTTTCAGCCCAACTTTAATCCACAACGTTGGCTGTAGTTCACTGAATCAGAGCCAAATATGTTGTGCAATTCTACCCATCAAATATTCAGTTGTCGCTTTTATTCAAGCTTTAGTATATAATAGAGTTCGATAGGTGAAATTTACTGTAGTCATAAATCAGAAATACAAATCAACATAATGTAAAAAAGGATTCATGAATTATGAAATGAAAAGCTCAGAACAAGGACACTGTATGACCTTTACATGTTTTTATATAACACTGTTTAATTGTAATTGCTTCAAAAGGATTTTAAGTGACAGGGACACTTGAATAGTTACACCTGCAAAGACTTAAAGTCATTTATGGTCATATACGACAAAAAGGATGATAAACTCAGCTGAAAGCTATAATCCTTCATCAGTCTCCCTTTTTCAACCTTCTTCACGCCATAGAGGAATATGAAGCCTAGATGATGGGTAGGAAACAAAATGGAGTTCATCTTTTTTTTTACATACTACACGAATGCAGAGCAACTCGATATACAGGAGGCAATAGGTTGCTGGTCATGTAATGTGTTCATTTCGTCCTGCAGGTGTCTGTCCTGTGTAAATAGCACTTTCCGCTGCCACTGGTGTAAATACCGCAACCTGTGCACCCACGACCCCAGCAGCTGTTCTTTCCAGGAGGGAAGAGTCAACGCCTCAGAGGTACTGCCATTTCATTAACATAAAGAGAGTTACAGTTTCATTAGCTGATTAAAGTGTAGCTTTCCAGAGCACCCTTTCTCTGTTTCTCTGTGACACACCTTAAAGGCACAATCCAAGTTTTAGATGTAAAACTAAAGCCGCACCAAAGACTCAAGCAAGCTTAGAGTCTACAGCCTAAAACATGCTAGCGTCTATTTTAGGCACAACAGTATTGTGGGTAAATGCTAATATCAGCATGCTAACATGCTCACATTAACAACAATAAACCAATGTACTAGATGAATTAGAATTTTGACCTGATGATGGCGCTGAATGAAAAGTTATCATCAAAGTTATTAAAAGTTTTCCTGAGAGGGACATGAATGTCTGTACCAAATGTAATGGCAATCTTTTGAATAGTTAAGACTAAAATACTTTTTTATTAAAAAAAAAAAAAAAAATTCAACCTCATGGTTGTGCTAAAGGAAAAGTCAGGGGATCCCTAAAGTCATTAGAATTCATCCTGTGGGGCGCCCGGATAGCTCAGTTGGTAGGGCGGGTGCCTAGACTAGGTAAACCCAGTCTGATCTGCCGGCGATTTGATTTTGCCCTGCAGCTCAGGCTGGAAACCTGTACATTTATCTATCCTGCTTTACAAATCTGCAAGAACCAATCACAAACTGGCTTATCCACCTGGTGCGCTATTGGCGGGTTTAACACGATCAATCAATCAATCAATCAAAATGTATTTGTATAGCGCTTTACAACAAAGTGCTTCACATCAGGAACTAAGAATAGAACAACATATCTTGCAATACGAAGAATGAAACGTAGAAAACGATGATGATAGACAAGCGACCAAGCAGCTTTTTGTTTACATTCAACATGGCGGCCACCAAAGCACAGCAACCCGTTGATGCTGCTGTCGCTGCTACGTCACCCTGAACGTTGGTCTGATTGGTTGAAGGACTATCCAACTGCGTAGAGAGTCATTTGACTTATGCCCGCTGATCTTGTGCAGTAGAAAATACAGAGCAGACTCCCCAGACTAATGTTAAATCTTAATAGATTGAGCTTGGTCTGGTGATAGCCAGTTTGACAGTTATAATGGAAAAAGAACATAAATAAACTACTTCAACGTATATTTTCTTTAGGGCTTTATTACATGGTATCAGATCGGTGCATAAACTCCAGTAGTTCCCGATAACGATACCAGCGTTTTAGGCAGTATCAGTATCGGAACATTTCTAGTAGATACAGTACCTACCAGGGATGGACTGGGACCAAACATCGGCCCTGGCATTTTGGCCCAGACCGGCCCACCACATAAGATCACAAATACCACCTGTCCTTGCGCTCCCCTGAATATGTATACCAAGTCTTACCTTAAAACTACTAATGCCATGTAATGAGTAAGCAAGAATCAGTAAGAGTTGACATTAAATACTTAAATACTAAAAAAAGTGCCATTTATTAATACAATAAAACGGTATACACCTCATTAGTGTTGGGCAAGTTACTTCCAAAATGTAATACATTATTGATTACTTACTGTCATTTAAGAGTAATTAGTTATATTACAATATTACTGTCTTTGAATTGTAATGCTTTACACTACTTTTGAGTTACTTTCACCAAAAATAAAAGCGGAAGTATGACTTGGCAGGTAGTTTGTGAATTTCACCACAGGATCAACAAAGTCTCATCTTTATCCACTATATACGTATATAATAATGTATTCATATTATTTTGTATTATTAATCTGAATCTGCAAAGTAACTAAAGCTATAAAATGAATAGTTAAGTAAATCGTACAATAGCCTACTTGACTCTGAATTGTGGTGGAGTAGAAGTAGCCTAATAAGTAGGAGAAAATGAAAACACTCAATTAAAAGCACCTTACAACTGAATCTAAGTAGCCTACGGTATAGTTACTTTCCACCGCTGATAAAATGTAATGATATTACGTGTAGCAAGACTAAACATGAATTCCCGACATTTCATCTGTCAGTTGCTCGGTCACATTGCTGTCGGCACTGACAGGACACAGATGTCCCTAGCCTACCGTCTCTGGTTCTGGCTCTGACCACGGGAACAGTGACGAGACAGCTCGCTTCAACGCAGTGTAAAAACCTCCGGAAAATTATGTCCATGTCGCAAATGTATCCGTCTCTGCAGTCATTTGTAACTTGCATTAATAGGTATAATATTACCGACATTTTAATAGTAACGCGTTATATTACTGGGTTACAGCAAAAAGGAATACATTAGCCTACTGTAATTGCGTTACTTTTGTAACACGTTAATCCCATCACTGGTTGTAGTGTTATCATCAACAGTTTGTCCACCACTTGTTTTGGCTCAATTTTATCAAGGGGCGAAGTGTTTTAAGGGGAAATCTTCTTACCGCAGGTTCTACCCTCACTCCCTCATCTCTGTCCCTCTCCTCCTCACTGTGCATGCCACTGCCGCCGACACCACCACCACCACTATCATCAGCCACGGGAGCTGATGAAGGTCCTGCTACTGCCGAAAACATGTCTGTCAATTTGACACATTTGGCAGCGTCTGCCTGAAGGGCCCTGTTTCTTTTTCTCACGCAGATTCTCTGCACCTCCTTTGCATTTCTTCTCAATTATCTCCATCACTATTCTAGCCTGGCAGATGCACACTGAAACTGCATGCAGGCAGAAATCCCAAAGAGGGTGCTGTGTAAAGATATGATTGGGCCAGTCCAGTGTCAATTAAATAAATGTTTCATGGGCCGCGTCTGTCAGAAAAAATAACCTAGCCTATGTGATATTTTTGACTGAAGTGTTTTGGGCCAGCAGCCCAGTGTCAATTGAAAAAGCAATGGGCCGCCGATCTAGGCCTACCACTTTTATGGGCCGGTTCATGGGCCGGACAAAAAAATAAAAAAGTGTCAGTGGTTGGCCCACCGGGAAAGTGGACAGATGGCCAGTCCGCCCTTGATACCTACATACTATAGGAACGTTTGTAGATAAATCAATTCATCTCTCAAGATGAAATAGAAATGAAATAGATGAAAAGGATGAAAATACTACTTGTGTATTATGCATTGGTAATGTTAAGGCTAAACTGCAGGGACAACATGAATCAAGCATGCATGTTTTCTTACTGTGAATAGAACAATTACATGTGTGTGTGTGTGTGTGTGTGTGTGTGTGTGTGTGTGTGTGTGTGTGCTGTTTTCACAGGACTGCCCTCAGCTCCTTCACTCTGGGGAAATTCTTCTTCCGGCCGGCGAGGTCCGACCCATCACCCTGAGGGCCCGAAACCTTCCCCAGCCGCAGTCAGGCCAGCGGGGCTACGAGTGTGTGGTGCATGTGCAGGGTGTCAGCCACCGTGTCACGGCGCTGCGCTTCAACAGCACCAGCGTGCAGTGCCAGAACAGCTCGGTATGACCTCAAACACTCCCAGTGGGAGTCTCACAGCTGTCAAATGAGGCAGACAGCTTGGATGCTGTGTAGGCAAGGTACATAGGGTACATCAGTGAATACTGCCTGAGGTGTTGAGCGTACTAAGGAGAAAGTAGAGGAAAGGGAAAGTGAGAGGGATGAGGAAAGGTGGAAAGCATGTGAGAGAAAGAAGACTTTGGCTGTATACTCAATACTAGCTTGTTTAGTAAGCAGCATATTGTCTGACTAACACCTACAGTATAGTGTTCACAAAGCATAACAGTGATGGTGGGATTAATACAGGAGATTGTTGTTGCACAATGCAAGTCACAGACTAAATTTCAATGCAAAGCATACAGTACATCGCTACTCTGTGACAATGAATGAAAAGGACATTTTCCTCAGTTGTGGATGATTGGCCACCCCTGCGTCCCTACATGTCAAAGAGGAGAGGAGCAGACAACCATAGCAGAAATGACAGATGGTTAAAAGCCTTGTCTGTCTGCTGCCCTTTCATCATCTCATATTCCTCCACTCTGTCTTTCTCTCTGTATTTTTGTTTTTACTTTATCCTCTGTCTCGCTTTGTCTTTCTCTCTCTCTGGATCCACTTACCACACAATCCCTCACTCTCTGTTTCTTCTTTTCAGTACATGTACGAGGGTGTGAAGATCAGTGACCTGGCAGTGGACCTCTCCATCGTATGGAACGGCAATTTCATCATCGACAATCCCGAGAAGATTAAAGGTGCCTTTGCCATCCATCACTGCCAGGCCAGAGAAGTGTAAAGCACTCAATCCACAGAGGATAGATGGGTCATAGAGACCGCTTCAAGGCTCACAAAAGGCCTTAAGAGAAAGTTCACAATAGCAGGGAGTGTTGTCAAAAAAGCACCCAATTACTTGTGTGCCCGGAGGGGTGAAGGGTAAATCTTCATATTTGCTCAGTTTGGCTCTCACAGCTGCTCTTGGTTTCCTCTCCATCATCATGCGAGAAAAGGTGTTTGTCAGTTGTCATTGTGGGTTGTATATTAAATACATCCCCATAGCCAAGGATATACACAGTGACGGCCATAAGGCACGTAAGGAACGTAGGTAAGTTACTTTATATGGGCATAAATATAGGCTACTTATACGGGAGAGGATGTAAGCAGCAAACTTTAAAGAAGAGGTTTATTGGATTACTTTGACATTTGTTTTCTTAAGACAAAGGGATTTAAACAAATTTTTTTACGATTTGGTGGAAAAAAAATTCGAAGGTTCGGCAGAAACCGAATCCCGTCAAAAAGCCCAATATTCGGCCAAATCCTGGATTCGGTGCATCCCTAATTACATTATTAAGTTACAGTATCGACATATTAAGGTTGTATGTTTTACCTTGGTGTTATTGGTAGAGGTTGTGTGGCTTACCCAAACTAATGAACTATGAGGCAGGGTGTAGTATCCTGATCGTATTGTCTCTGGCGACTGGCGTACACAATTTCAGACGTTTCAGCTCCAAGGGTCCGGAGGAGAAGGTGGGCCCAAACCTGGAGCTCTGCAGCTAGACCATTCTTGTTTTTTTGGGGGGTTGACTGTAAATACCTTCTGTTTAAGGATGTGTTCTAATTGGTTGATTAGTATTTTAAATCAGACTAGCTTGTAACAGGACTCCCTGCTGTTGTTTTTACAGAATATTCTATGCTTAACATTTGCTTTGCTAGCCTATTCATAGCAGTGACATTCTCCAAAATCATCAATATTGAAAAGTGAAATGACTTGATATTTTAACTGAGCAGATAACCTCTGTGTTTTCCCACAGTGCACCTCTACAAGTGCAGCGCCCTGCGGGACAGCTGTGGCATGTGTCTGCGGGCGGAGAGGAAGTTCCAGTGTGGCTGGTGTAGCGGTGAGGGCCGATGCACCATGAAGCAGCACTGTCCTCCCATCTCTCCCTACGCTAGCCGCTGGCTGGACCTGTCTGCCAGGAATGTCAAGTGTACCAACCCACGCATTACTGAGGTCTGTTGATTGTTTGTTTGGGCTGTTGCCCAGTCAGTCAGTCAGGCAGTCAGTCATCAGTCAAAAAATGAAGTTGAAGATGGAAGGAAGGCATAGGTCTTGTTTCAGGGGTTTTGTTAGCAATAAAAAAAAAGGCAAACTCTGACTGATGTGCAAGGCATGTCTGACAGAGAAACCAAGGTGAAGCAGGTGGTTAAAATAGCTGGAACTACTTTATTTCACTCTGCCCTGGTTACCAACTGAGTGGATAAGTGTCACAGTGGTGTTACGGTAACATTTGATTAGTAGACCTCAGCTTAGGATTGTCGGATAGTTTTGTGCTTTTTCAGAAATGTGGGAAAAAACAAGATCTCTTAAAGGAACACGCCGACTTATTGGGAATTTAGCTTATTCACCGTAACCCCCAGAGTAAGACAAGTCGATACATACCCTTCTCATCTCCGTGCGTGCTGTAACGCTGTCTGACGGTTCCAGCATTAGCTTAGCCTAGCACAGATCCTGCAGGTAACTGGTTCCAACTAGCCTACTGCTCCGAATTGTGACAAAAGTGACAAAATAACACCAACATGTTTCTATTTACATGTTGTGATTTGTATAGTCACAGCGTGTACAAAAAACAACGTTATTTTGTCACTTATTCGGAGCAGTTGGATTACTGGAACCATTACCTGCATGTTCTGTGCTGGCCTGATGCCGCTGGAGCCATCAGACAGCGTTACAGCACACACGGAGATGTGAAGGGTATGTATCGACTTGTCTAACTCTGGGGGTTACGGTGAATAAGCTAAATTCCCAATAAGTCGGCGTGTTCCTTTAAAAATTAGGTTGACTTCTGCAGGATCATATACTGTAGTTGTGTTCCTATGCAAATATAGTGCAGGCATAACCAAATTTCCTGTGGAGATTATTAATAGTTTATACTTCCGGAAACCGCCATTTAAGTTCTATTGTTCTTTACTGGAAGATTTTGGGGGGGCTAAAGGCTTTGAACAAGCCTGTTTCTTCAACCGTCTGTCTATCTGAACCTCTTAGTATCAGAAAACAATACGCCAAAACATCTTGTTGGATATTCCTGGTAGTATGTAAATGTCAATAACGAACACATTTTATCCGTGGCTACTTTCCAATTTCCAAGGGCCTGTTTACCTGAGACTACCTTACATTTTATCCCACGCAGGCTGAATACGTTAAGTGCTCGACAGCTAAATTAATTCAGTCTGTTTAGAGAGTGGTGATGGATCTTATGTCACAAACTCCTGTTCGTTCTCATGAATGAGGCACAGTGGGTCAGGCACAGAGATGCGAGGCTCTTCCACTTCAAAGAGCCGCGAGCCTTTGATGTCCCCATCACATTATTAGTGCTTCTGAGGGAGCTGCAGCAGAATGAATTAACCACCGAGTTCTGCTTGGGAGTAGAGGGAGTGTTGCTCTGGCGTTGCTCCTGTTCTGCTCTGTAGGTCTAAAGGTTTCCTGCTGGGATGGTTAACTTTACACTGTGAATAGGTTTCTCAAGGTTTTGTCATGCACTGCATTATTCATTAAAGTTTGTTTTCAATTATAGTGGATTTCAAGGCTTTTTGAATAAACCCTGTCAGAATGTGACTTAAGGTAAATATACTTATATATATAATATACTGTTTACATGGAGATTACACAGAAAGCGTGTGGGAAGCGTGTCCGTGTAGATTCTCAATCATTCAGGTGATGTAGCTTTTTGCTGTGTCTCTCATGCGCAGGTGTCAGCGTCTATGTGTACCCGCCAGAAACTCTGCCAGAAATTGACTTTTATCTAGTTTAAAAGGCACAATTTAACAATAGACTTTTAAAATCTTGGTCGTTTTCAGCTGTTCTCTGTTCTTTTTTTTTAGACTTAAGGGACGTGTCTCTGTGAAATGATAATGCTTGACCCTAAAGCTGGATAAATAACCGGCTCTCACTGCTATCCTCACTCATTCGAGCGAACATGCACTTGACATACGTGTGTTGCTGTGAGTCCATCTGCTGGTGATAGAATAAACCTAAAGGAAAGACAAGTGTTGCCTAAAAGGGTTTATTTATACAAGAATGGCCTGAGAACCTATCACTGTACGTCAAATCCTTTCTTCATCCTTTTTTATTTTCTTCTCCTTCCCATGTAGGTGAGCCCAGTGGCAGGTCCTCTGGAGGGGGGCACACTGGTCACCATCCAGGGCCTGAACCTGGGTCTGTCCTTCTCTGAGCTGGAGGGTAACGTGGAGGTGGCGGGTATGCAGTGCATCCCACAGGAGGAGGGATACATCACTGCCGAACAGTAAGAGAGACTCCTCTCCTGCCCAGACATGCATGGATTCATACTATACTATACATAGGCATACTGTACAGATGTAAACACACACACACACACACACACACACACACACACACACACACACACACTTTTCCTCTCTCACACCATTTTTCTCACAGTCACTAGCAGAATCTGTGAATAAGCTGGAGCCTGTGATGCCTCATCAGGTTGTAGGATTGTGTGGGGGGCTTTGTATTGCTCTGGTGCAGTCAGAGCCAAAGGAAGAGACAGTCTTTGTGTCGTTGTCGTTATGAGGCTGTCGGCACAGCTGTAATTGAAATGCGCTGCATGTTGCTGACTGCAGGGACAATCTGTTAGCCATGTGTTTCTCTCACAGCCATGTAATGCGATTGGGCTCAGGCTGCAGGGACTTTATTTATATCCTTGTAAAAAAAAAAAAAAAAGAAAAGAACATGCCAGCAGAAAATTGGAAAACTCTCGTGATGTATGAATAGAAGGGATGGGCGGGGACGATTCATTGGGTGCTGGTATTGTAAAGGGAAACGCAGAGTTTGTTGAGCAGAGCAATGCATTCAGCAGGGCCATTCATTTGGCACACACAGTGCTTTAAAACATGGCATTACAACTGTTACAACTATTCATTTCGGCATGGGGTCAGTTGCTATAATGACTTATTCATGGCACACTTAATCTTATTGACCTGGCAGGCAATACTGATTTATTGAAGAAACCCTCATGTTGTCATGGCAACCGGAGGTAATGGTGGGTGACAATCTTGCTGAAGATGGGTAGGGGTGTAGTTTATCCTTTGAGTTATATTGCTGTTATAGGTTTCCCATTAGGAAGAAAGATGGCCCTCCATATTGACCCACAACTTCTATGAAAGTCTGCCTCAATCACACTGGCCAGCACAGGCCATCTTGTCCCTGTGCAATTCAGAACAAATGTGATACAGTGCAGTGATTCTGCTGTGTGTGCCTGGCTTGTGTTATTACTTGTGTGCACGATAATCTGTTGCCCGCCTGTTTTTTTTGCACCTTTTGCATTTGTGTCTTTTTTTTTTGACAGGATTGTGTGTGAGATGGCTGCGGCTCCTAAAGGAAGTGCTCCAGGTCCAGTTAAGCTGTGTGTTGGCGAATGCAGGCCAGAACTACGCACACAGTCCTCCCAGCTCTACTCCTTTGTGGTAATTCTGACACTGAAACACCAACATGACATCATGACTTCGCGTAAACAAGTGGTGTGTTATCTGTACGCATTTTGAGCTATCCGAGTATATGTCATCACTGTATGCAGCCACGTAAACATACACGCCACTTTCTAAAGCCAAGTGGCGTGTTATCTGTACGCATTTTGAGCACCGTATACATCAGACGGGTTGAGTTTAGGAAAAGAAGAACGGGGTTGGATTTAGTAAAAGAAAAAAGCGACGGTTGAGTTTAGGAAATGTGAGTCTTGGGACATGAAGGAAACGTGACAAGCGTGACCACCACCCCGACCAACGCGGATTTTCGCCCTTTCATACGCAATCGCAAGGTAATGTTAGTCAATGGAGGCCAAACGGCATTAATAAACACGCTAAAAAGCGAGTATGCGTCTTGTCATATGTCACATGTTAGATCAGTCTGGAAACAAATTCACTCTTGTCCAATTGTTCTGAAGCAAACATCTGGGCCCACATGCCAGAGGTGAGACCAAGTCAGTTTTGCAAGTCTAAAGTAAGTCTCTTTGCACTGAAGTCCCAAGTCAAGTCCAAAGTCCTAAAATTTGTGTTTTGAGTCCTAAACAAGTCATAACGCAATATTCACCAAATCTAAACAACCGGAGTAATAATAAATTAAATTTACACAAATCATGAAGGTATTTTCAAATGTGTATTTATTTATTTTAAACAAGTTTTACCAAGTGCTACTGAATTTAATAACACATACACTTCACATGTTCATAATGTTTTATATCTACATAAATTAAAAAGATAAATGTAAAAGAAGAAAAAACTCACTTTATGAATACACTTTCTGTGTGTGCATGTGTGTGTGAGAGAACACCACAGTTTGCATCAAACATAAAAAGGCATAAAGAGTTGCATTCACCCGCAAGGTTGCACAATTTCTGTTCCTTAGACTTAAGTACGAGTTAGGGAGGGAACCCACGGAACCCAAAACACTTTTCCGACACAGCGCCTCTGTTGATTTAATGATTTAGCCTTGACTTAACGTTGCCGTTCTTTGTGCATTTTCAAATGAACAAAGTTGGAAGTAGCTGTAATTTTGACCACTACATAGGCCTGGGCTATCTTTAATATTTTAATCTCCAGTCTGACAGGTTACACTGAACACGTAATTGCACATAACATTATGGATTTGCGGAGCGGCTTTCACTTTCATCAATGAAACTACACCGGCTCGGCTGTCCTGTCCTGCCTCCTGCTTGGCTGACGTGCTGACGTGTTGATAGCGTCTTGCTACGTTAGCTCGCCGCAGTATTTTTTGTTATATTCATCATTACAGTGGCTAATTATTCACTTCACATTCAAACCTAATGTTACACTAGTTCACTCAAGCACTCATAGCGATCTCCTTTTAGCGACTTTCTCGCTAACCACACAGGTGTTTAATGTTTACACGCTGTTATGAGCTACTTTAGTTTCGCAGTTAGAGGTGGTTTCTCTCTCTCCTTCTCCAGCTCTCTGTTGATCTGGGCGTCAAATTAGCTATTCCTATGCCTCCTAATATGACAATTGAACATGTAATAACTGTAGTTTGTCGTGTTGGAGGCAAAGCTCTGCACCAGGGAAGCTTTACCTTCATATACAGTACAGGCCAAAAGTTTGGACACACCTTCTCATTCAATGTGTATTGCTATTTATTTTCATGACTATTTACATTGTAGATTCTCACTGAAGGCATCAAAACTATGAATGAACACAAATGGAATTATTAACAAAAAAGTGTGAAATAACTGAAAACATGTCTTATATTTTAGATTCTAAGTAGCCACCCTTTGCTTTTTTTATTAATAAGGGAAAAAATTCCACTAATTAACCCTGACAAGGCACACCTGTGAAGTGAAAACCATTTCAGGTGACTACCTCATGAAGCTCATTGAGAGAACACCAAGGGTTTGCAGAGTTATCAAAAAAAGCAAAGGGTGGCTACTTTGAAGAATCTAAAATATAAGACGTTTTCAGTTATTTCACACTTTTTTGTTAAGTAGATAATTCCATATGTGTTCATTCATAGTTTTGATGCCTTCAGTGAGAATCTACAATGTAAATAGTCATGAAAATAAAGAAACACATTGAATGAGAAGGTGTGTCCAAACTTTTGGCCTGTACTGTATCTCAACGTTAATTGTTGCGCGGGCTGACCTCATGTAAGTCCCGTGGGTGACTACTGTCTGAAATCAGCACAGCCCATCAGGTGTCAGACCCATGGAAAAGGGATGGCAAACTGCTTTGTAATTAACTGATTAATGCTGATTAGCGGAGCTCAGCAGGCAGACTTACCTCTCCCCCAGAAAATAAACAGTAGGGCGCAGATTCTAAAAAGTAATTCTGATAGTAAGTAGTCTTCATACGCAAACAACATTCTTTGGTGTCATCATTTCAAAATGGCACTTATCGACATAACTTCACTTCATGCTTCTCTCCGGTCTGCGGTCCGTCAGATTGGTTAAAGTGGATCTGAGAAATGATGTGTTCATAAAGTATTGACTTGCTGGGAATTAATAGCGTTAGTTGATTCAGGAAATGAAAGGAAATCAATTTATTTGTAAAGCACGTTTTAAGAAACATACTTTTTTCTTTTTTTATCTTTGTGTTTGGGGAGAGGTATCAAGTCTTTTCAAGTCAAAAGGCTTAAGTCCAAGTGAAGTCATGAGTTATTGGTCTTGAAGTCCAAATCGAGTTGCAAGTCTTTCCTGAAATTCTCGACTAGAGTCTAAAGTCATCAAATTTGTGACTCGAGCCTGACTCAAGTCCAAGTCATGTGACTCCAGTCCACACTTCTGCCACATGCATCAACAATTCATGCACCTTATCCCACACATGAACTGCTATTTCTAAAGAAAGAATGTGCAAAATATGTGCTCATGCAGACTTCAGAACATGTACAACATGACGAGACGTGCATAGAGAGTTCATCATCATTAGGTGTTTCTGTAGGTGTGTTCACTGTGTGCATTATTTTATTTTCATGGCTAATGAAAAGAATCATGTGGTTTATTGCACTCAAGTTAAGTATGATTTTGATTGCTTTTGAAGGTGCACTGTTTTATTAGTATTTTGATAGTATTTTGATAGGGGTCATACCTCATTAAACTATTTTTCTTTTCTAAAGAAGCTCTTTTGTCTACCTTTTTAAGAGAGTTTTGTTGTTACCACAAAGTAGTTTTTTTCTACTGTGGTTTATTTATTCAATGCTGATAGATTATTAATGAGATGCAGTGTATTCTGTGTTTGACCTATGCTGAATAAAAAGTTAATGAATTGGGGTTCTTCACAGAACCCTTCGATAATGGCGCTGACCCCAGGCAGAGGACCTGAATCGGGGGGAACCAAGGTCACCATTGTCGGGGAGAACCTGGGCGCTGGCAGCACTGTTAATGTGTACTTTGGTAATCAGACCTGTGAGCTGTACAGGTGAGTCTGATAACACAACTTCCTGATGTTAAATTATGCCTTGAACAGGATTTATGCTGCGGGGGCTCTGTGCAGATCTTACGCTGTAGCCTACTTAAGTAGCATGAGGTTTATATTTGTTGTCTGCGTTGTTCAAGCGTATTTCTTTGAGAGTAGCAGAGCCGACATTTGTGTATGCTGGGGAGGCCAAGTGGACCAATCACAGTTAGTTACATTTTTTGAGAGGTGCACGTCAGGCTAAGGCGTAGGGTCTGTTTCTACACGTACCTACGTATGTACCTATGTACATACCTACGGTACGCAGGACCATAAACTGGGCTTTACATTCCTTAAGACTCCAGATTCACAGACAATAACATGAGACTGCCTCCGCACAACATCACAGAGTTAGCCTTCTCTAATTTCTATGAAACATAGTAAGAAATCACTACATTTAAAGAAGCACACTTTAGATACAATTAAGTGTTTGTGCTTTACATAAAAAGTCTTGATAATGATTTGTGAGGAGTTGATGAAACCCACAGCCGTAGGTATGGTTCTCTGTGTATTAATAGATATCTATTAAAAGTTCAAAATGCCTCACATGGTAGGAGTCAGGGGTGAGGCGAGGAAGCCATTAGCTAGAGCACCCTCTAATTACAGTGTTCCATCCCTAATGTATCTCTAACGAGGAAGAGACGAGTCTGACTGTAATGAATCCTCTCCCCTCAAGTTACATTGGCTCATAACTGCGGGAAGTCAGGGATTTGCCACTGCAGTAACAAGTGGGCAGAGTCACAATCAAAGGCATGAATAAATCGCTCATTTGGTGCTCCCACCAGGAGGACCATGTCGGAGATCGTGTGCTTCTCTGCGCCGTCTGTGACGAGAGCCGGGCCGGTGCAAGTCAGTTTGAGTGTCGACCGGGCCAACGTTCCTGGGAGTCTGGCCTTTGAGTACATAGAGGACCCCACAGTCCAGCGCATTGAACCCCTGTGGAGCATCACCAGGTAACACCTCACTGCATATACGGTTCAGATACCAGCTGCATGTGTGCACTGATACCTCACGAGGATGGAGGTTCATTCCCTGAACCTTTCTGTGTGGAGTTTGAACTCCTCCCAGCATAAGCATAATTTACTACACTGGCCAGTGCAACCCCCAAATATCTAATAATAATTTCCTTTACATAATGAAATAGATTTGCACCAGAAATTAATGCAGAAAAAGCACAAATTGGTGCAGAAAAAATGAAGTGTTTGATATCCTCAAAATTTTAATTTTCCCCTCCCCCCCATTTAGAACCCAAAGTTACACCTTTGCTTCCCAGTGTTTATGTTTTTGTTGTTGTGATCTTGTTACGTCATACAGTCCACAGACATGCAAACCTTGGCCTGTCTCACAAAAGTGATTTGTGAGTACATAGGTGCAAATTGCAAACGGTAGCAATTAACAAAAAATTGTTGCTTACAAATTGTGGATACATTTGGCAGGCCAACAGGGCTCTCACGTGCTCATGGGTTGCAGGCATGGTGTTAGTCTGATTAGAGAAACGTGTAATAATTAATGCGAGACGAAGTGATCTAATTTTGTAAATTGCAGTTTGCATGTTGCAAATTTGAGGAACCAGGTCCCTGGTTGATTGGAGACTCTAAGTAGGTGTAAATGAGAGCTTGAGCTGCTCTTCATATTGCACTTTGTTTTCTGTTTTACTGCATTTATCTTAATGCCATCAAATCCAAAAACAAACTGTGCACAAACTGCAGATCTATTTATAGGAAGTATAACATTAGTGGTACTGTGTGGCAAACAAAGATGGGATTATGCAAATAAGCATAGGTAAATGTGTGCTGAACAAAACAGACAAGGACACTGATCCGTCTATCTATCTTATCTTTTTTCTGACATTATCACATAGTATTATTATATAGTAGTTTTCCAGTAAAAATCAAATAAGATGGAAACCCTCTCATGCCTGCATGTGGTGGCCTGCGCCGCGCCAGGCAATCTGTAAATTACTTAGTCAGGTTTACAGGGAGAGTGATGCAAATACAGTAACTGAGGTGTTGTGGCTGTCGGTTATAACTAGATTTTTAAATGATATCAAATCAGTGTTCCCAACAAGATGACTCACGTAAATAAATAAAATCTGTGCTCAAAATAGTACTTTTATTTATGCTACATTTCATTGAAATATGAAAACTGATTTCAGATGAATGTGAGTGCGATGCCGCGAATATTACAATGAAAGTGAATTTGCCGCATAAACATTTCTGTCGCGGCTGAAAGGTGCGTTACCTGTATGCCACTAAATAAAAGATGGCAGTTAATTTGGTGTCGGGTGGTATTACCTAGCACTACGTCCCTGCAGATTAGACTTCAGAGAGACACCCTGGCCCTCAGCCTAGTGACACCCTGGCCCTCAGCCTAGTGACAGGAGGAGCTTTGTGGAGCTGCAATCAAGAGCCCTCATCGTGAATGTGCAGTCCCACTATGTGGCCCTACAAGCTTAGGTACCCTTTGAAGTGTGAGAAGAGAGGGATTGGCACTCTGTCAGGCTGACTATGCTGGCCAGTTTTTTTGAAGCTATTTTTTCATCACTTCTCACTTGTATTTCCCCCCCCTCTTTGTCTCTCCTTCTCTACTTTCCAATTCCATAGTACAGTTTTCTAAGCTCACACTGCAGCACAGGTTATACAAAGATTAGAGTGTTATTTATTTTAATCACATCTAGCACAGATATGTAAACAAGCAGCACCTGTATTCATGCTATGCCAGCCTCACAGTTATGGATGAATATAAAACAGCAGCCAGCTGGTTTGCCGTTTGATCTGGCTCTTCTGCCCAATAACAAAGAGTGAGCTACCATGCCAGCAAAACCACCTCCAACCTGCATTAATGCAGTTCCTCTGGAAAATGTGGGGTTTGTAAGTTAAAAAGATTGCTCTCTCTGCGGCCGTCACTCTAATTGAATCACGGTGAATCATGGCTTGCATTCATAAAGAGGTCACCTGGAGCTGAAGTGGAGTGCTTGTATGTGCATGTGTACATGCGTTTGACCAACAATTCTTGTTATTTATGAATAATCTTGTTCCTTCCTTGCAAACAGTGGACACACCACCCTGACAGTGACTGGAACCAACCTGGATGTAGTTCAGGAGCCACGCGTCAGAGTCAAATATGCCGGCCATGAATCTGTCAATGTGAGTGTGACAACTGCTAATATACTGCATGCAACCTTTTATTGGCATTGCTTACTCAAGCTGATGGAAATGTCACAGTAAAGTTGTTCTTTATTGATGGTTTGCTACAATTGTAAAAAGGTACATTTAGGGCTGTGGTTTACTACCTTTTGTTTTGCATACTGATCTGCAGTGACATCTTTGTAAAGCATGTATGCAGCTTTAGTCACAAACCTGTTTTGCTTCTCCTGATAGGGTGACAGGATGTTTAGAGCTAATTTAGTTTTGAGTACAAAATATTATATAACTGCAGAACTACCAAAGTGTCTCTGTACCAAACAGCATGCAGGATGAGGAGCAAATTAACCAACAAGAGCTTCTTTTCAAAATCTTTTTATTGAAATTTTCAGCAAAGAAATCCCAGGGTTTGGGCAATTCCAGATTGTTATAAAATGCCAACCAATGTAGTATCATATAAAAGTAACAATGACAATAATAACAGTAATAAAGTAAGGTAGCCCTAGATTATCTAGAATATGTAATGTCTAGAAATAAAGAAATAAAACTAAAGATGTAGTTATTTTCATGAAGTCAAGAGTTATTTTTCATGTCAAGGGTAGAGTTAGAATGCATGTCATGCTATGTCCTTTGGGTGTTATGAAAGTATGTCAAAAATGGTCCCCAGGTCTTAAAGAATTTCTTCTCCGAGCCACTGACTGAGAAGCTTATCATCTCCAAGTTAAGGCAGGACTTTATGACTTGGAGCTACTGACTGAACACAAGTGTGGGCAGGGCAGCATCCTTCCATTTGAGGAAAAACTGCAAAAAAGGCAACCACGCGGCGCTCTGCAGATTGTCAGATGAAAATCGTCTCTCTCTGTAATGCCAAACAGAGCTACCAGAGGGTCCGGATCTAGAATCCGCTTTAAGATGTTAGATAGGTATGAAAGACATCTCTCCAGAAATTGTGGAAGCAAGGACCATACACAGTACTTTTGAATAAGGGTAGCAACAAACAAGAGCTTAAAATACAATGGCACAGTCTAATAGGCCATAGTTGGTAAAACGTCAGCGTTGCTGTGTATGTTCAAATGAAGCTATACATAAACTAATGGGTTAGACAGAGGTTGCATATAGAGAGGTTTCTTTCCAAAATGAGATTTTTTTTAAAAGTGACATGAAAGTAAAACTCAGTTTTGGGAGGTGATTTATGGTGCTGATTCTGCTTGCCTGAGCTCTTCAGGCAGGTCGTTTCAAAGTGATTGATTGTTCCAAATGTTGGGGCCCCGGTGGCATAAGTCCAGTCACCTTTAGCCTCTATTATTCCACTTTGGACCAGTCAGGGAATTGCCTCAGGATCTGAGACTGCACACTGGCTGAAGGAGGGTCAAAAATAAATGGAGGGAACTTTTGGCTCGACCTTGAAAAAGATCAATATATTCTTAAAAATCAATTCTAAGCAAGTTACAAGTGGAGAAATGCCAGATATGGAATGATAATATCGTTTGCTTGTATCAGCAAAAGGTACATATTTTAAAGACATATTTTCTTGATGCCAAAATAAAGATAGAAAACAAAAATGAATATGATATGAAAGCATTAATGGCTTTGTCTAGACCAATACATTATATATAGTCAGTTTGGGAAATTGTTTGGAAAAAAAAATGCTCTGGAAAATTGAAAATATCTATATTGTTGGCACAGCACCGGAATGAACATTATTATCTAAAGATAATAAAGCTCAGGTGGAAGCATGTGAAAGAAAACAAAGACGAGTGCGCCCAGATAGCTCAGTTGGTAGAACAGGCGCATATATATAGAGGTTTAGTCCTCAACCCAGCGGCTGCGGGTTCAGCTCCGACCTCTGCTTTTTGCTGCATGTCATTACCCCTCTCTTTCTCTCCCCTTTCATGTCTTCTTCTGTCATGTCAAATAAAGGCCTAAAATGCCCAAAAAATAATCTTTAAAAAAAGAAAACCAAGATGAGGCGACTGGAACTTCAAATGTAATGTGTTTGAAGAAGTTATTTTTTTATGTAGACAATGTTGTGTGTTAGAGGTATGCCCTGAGCTAATTAAATGGTGTGTTAATGATGCCAGCCCAGAATGTGAGCCAGTCAATTAAAACTGCATGTTTTACAGTGTCACTGGCAGCACTGAGATCTGAAAGGATTAAAGCTGAACTTTAACCCGCATCAGCTGCTAAAAGAGGGTCATTGGTAAATTTAATGAGGGCAGTCTCTTCATCGCACATATCTCGAAAACATCACTGGAATTGCTTAAAAAATGTTTTGAGTCACAAAAGCAGTTAATTGACTTGAAACAACTTTCTGTGAAACCTTAGATAATAACTGAAGCTTAGAAATTGGCCTGAAGCTGGGGGAATTTAACAGACTTGCTTGATTTTGAGAAGGATTTTCAAGAACTGCAGAGGAAAACCAAAGGCGCATGCCAATTCCAGAGAGCTATTAGTTATTGATAAAGTGATCCAATAACTAACAACAGTAGTGACAAAGAACTGAAAGAAGTTTTATGAATTTCATCTTAACCTCATCAAGGGAGCAAGTGATTGGTTTCATATGAAAAACAGTTTCTGGTAGATATGCAGAAAACATGGCTGAAAAACTTCCCCTATTAACATATGACCCAGCTCTGGCATGCCTTTAGTGTCACTACTTTAGCAATTGTTGCGGCAAAGCAGCTGTTACAAGCAGAAGGTAAAAACACAAGAGCAGACAGGTAAACATATGGAAGGGAGGAGGTAAATATGTGAAGAATACTGTAGCAGCTAATGAATAAGATTCAGACATACAGATATCCTTATGTAGGTTAACACCGTGGAGACCGTCTGTATATTTATGTTATTACACAAGTTAAGACTCCATAAAATGCACAACATCTGGATGTTGAAAATGACTGAGAATAGTAATTCTACCACATTTCTGAGTGTAAAATATTGACTCTCGATTCGGCTGAGGACTTCAAAATCCACATTTGTTTAGAATTAACTTGCAAGCAGATGAATTGTTTTTTTTGTCTTTCATTCATTTATGCAATTATTAATCATGCAGGAGACACTGTGAGCCATTACATCATTAAATATGTGTATGATGTGGGTACCGTATGTGCTGTGACGTGTGTAACGTTGACTGATTTGATTTCATCTGCAGGTGTGCAAAGTGCTGAACACAACCACCATCAGCTGCTTCGCCCCCTCTCTGAAGGCGGAGTACACTGCAGACCAGGAGACGATCAAACACGTGGACGAGTTTGGCTTTGTCTTCAACAACGTCCAAGCTCTCCTCACTTACAGCAACACAAGCTTTGTGTACTACCCCAACCCTTACCTGGAACCCCTCAGCCTATCAGGTGTTCTGGAGCAGAAACCAGGTGCTCCCATTATACTCAAGGTACATCTGACCTGCTACTTTGATTATGGTTTCTTTTCTTTTTTTGATTTCACTGCAATAGACAGAGTGGAAATTCTAATACTATCTGCCATTGACAGTGACATGTGAGAATATGAAATACATACGACCTAGTCTAATGCCTCACTGCTGTCCCTTAAACCATGAATAAATCTGATAACACAATCTGCTACACGTAATATTTCTTAACATACATTTATGATATTAATTTAAATGCTTTACTACAAACGAAACAATAGTGGACTCGTGTTTTTCATTTTTTTTTCTGAAAAACTGAACTCCTGTCACAAAGTGAACATGGCTACTTCTTTTTAGTTTCTGGAATAGAATCTTTCCATCTGCCTTTCACTTTTACGCCATGTGCAATTGCCTTCACCTCTGTGTGCTGTGGAGGAACAGCATGGCAGATTGCTTTGCATCCTGAAGCAATCTGCCTTTGTGAGGTAAAATAATTTAGCTGATTTCCTGCAGAATATGAGTCAGTTGCTCACAGTGTTCTCCAAGAAGGCTGATTAAAGTAATTATACTAATGCCCCCAAATTGCACGGTAATAATCTATTGAGTTTAAAATGCAATACATGTGATCAGCAAGAAATGAAGCCACGAAACTGAAACTGCGTAGAAAAAATAGAGGGAATTCCAATGGGGTGATTGTCTACTAAATAGTTACTGTACAGTGGATACAATTTGAAGAAAAATAACAGTCTCATAGAGACCTTTGTTTGTTAGGATCCCAATCAATTAGTTAGTTTACTTTTAGTCGTGTAAGAAAAAAAGTTTTAGGTTTGATATATTGTTATGTTCTGCAGTTTTGTACAATGCTTTTCTAACCATGTTGCAGGGACGTAACCTGGTGCCATCTGCATCTGGTGGAGCCCGGCTGAATTACACGGTGCTGATCGGAGATACGCCCTGTTCTCTCACTGTGTCTGACACTCAGTTACTCTGCGAGCCACCAAACCTCACCGGGCAGCACAAAGTCCTGGTCAGTCTAAAAACGTTTCTGCCTATCCGGCAGTTTTCTGTCAGCCTGTGCATCTGATCGCCTGTCTGAGTGGATGTGGGTCACTGTCTGTACGTCACTGTGTTTGTGGGTCACCGACAGGCTTTCAGTTAGTCGCTGGCTTTTCTGTCATTGTCTGTCACTCACGGTCTGGTGGGTTCCCAATTACAGAACATTGCTCTGCAGAATTACTGACAGGCAATCTTGTAAATAATGAGGTATAGCTATAAAAAGAAAGCTGGTGTGCCTGGAACTATCAGGAATTGTTTTCTTCAAAGGCGTCCGTTGAAGGAAAATGATCCACATCTCTATTGTATTTGCCAATTTACTTCTTCATCAACACTGTGTTGAATTCAGACTAGCTTTTTCATTCTGCAGGTTGGTTATTTGAGCATTTTCAACACTGTTTTGGGCTTATTACTTTGCTTACCCCTGTATTATAATTATTGTTTAGGTCCAAGTAGGAGGACTCCACATCTCTCCAGGAGAAGTTCACATCAGGTCTGACAGCCTGCTCACCCTTCCTGCTATCTTCAGCATCACAGCTGGAGGGGGACTGCTCCTCATCATCGTCATTATAGTCCTACTGGCCTACAGACGGAAGTCGCATGAGAACAACCTCACTCTGAAGCGACTGCAGATGCAGATGGACAATCTGGAGTCCCGAGTGGCTCTGGAGTGCAAGGAAGGTGAGTGAGACTGATCTGAGGGATCGTAAAGCCTGTTTTCTTCAGTCACACTCTCAAAAGAACGTCTGATTTGTAGTTGCATTATTGCGCCATCTGTTGAGAACTGATGTTTTGGCTGATGTTTGATTTATCAATCAGAAACAGTTGAGAAAGGAAACATCTTTTTTTAGGTTTACTGTGGTGACACAATTGTAGGCAAAATGTTTAAGGTGCACCTTTGTCCCGTGCAGCCTTTGCAGAGCTGCAGACAGATATCAACGAGTTAACGAGCGATCTGGACAGAGCTGGTATCCCCTACCTGGACTATCGCACCTACGCCATGAGGGTTCTCTTCCCTGGCATCGATGATCACCCTGTGCTCAGGGAGCTGGAGGTAAGGCAACCTCTGAAGCAGGATTGCAGTACATGAATCCAGCTTCAACCATTTTGAAATGGTCTGACATCTTGACTTTAGGGCTCTAGTACACTCCAAAATAGATTGATTTGGGGCTTGTTGGTGAGTGCTGTCAAACTGCTGTCTAGCAGAGCAATGTGAGCAAATGTCAGTCTTTGCTTGTTGTTTGTTTGATGGGGTCCACACCAGCTGGAAGAGCTTGTGGGTTAGTTTGCCGCATACCTCAGTCACGCAGCTATTTTGAGTCCAACTTTTCTTAGTCTCTGACTCTTAACTTTTTACAGTCAAAACTTTCTAACTAAATTATTTGTCTACACCTGATCTTACACAGTGTATTTTCTTCATCACAAACTTTACATCAGGATAGTATTAGGTGTTTGTCAAATGTTTATATATTCCTTTGCATCAACAAGCTGGATGTTGAAGGATGAAGGTTCTACATTTTTAGTTGATGAAATTCCCTAAGTATTATTCTTTTTTTTTACATTTGCGCTGTGGTGTCCATTGCCTATTTTGTACTGGTCATAGGTAGGATTTTTTTTATTCTCATTTTGGTCTCATCCTTACCTAGTTCCCTATGGATTGCATCTTGTCTCAAACTCAAGAGGACCTGGTTTTAAAAGGATCTTCGACACGGCTGACATTGTTTTTACATTTTAAGGGATTGTGTAGCACTCTATAACTAATTTTAAAGAAACTCTGATGACAAACCATTTGCCGTTTCATAAAGTGTAGAACAACTTCTCAGCTACATTAATTTGGCTGGGGTTGCCAATTAGCCATTAGTTGCTTTAATCAAGCTGTTGTAATGGTCACAATGATTTTAAAAAGGTCTCTGATTGTATCCTGACTCATCAAAGTAACAGGCCCTGTATTTGTTGCAGAAAAATTAAGCATACGCATAGTTTATGTGTTTTCTTGATAAACATCTTGATGAATTTAGAAGCAATCAACCAATTGTGTCCCGGTGGGGATGGATGTGTTAGCGATAAGCCTGTAACCACACCAGTGGTTCTGTCTTTATGTTCCCCCCATCTATGTTATGACTTTTCCGATCCCTGAGTGAGCATTGTCTAATGAGCATGTGCACCTTTGTGTGCATGATGCGTGTAGGTGCTGGGGAGTGGACAGGCAAATGTGGAGAAAGCCTTGAAGCAGTTTGCTCAGCTGGTGAATAACAAGGTTTTCCTGCTGACATTCATCCGTACACTGGAGCTGCAGCGCTCCTTCTCCATGCGGGACCGCGGCTACGTCGCCTCGCTCATCATGACCGCTCTGCAGGGGCGGCTGGAGTACGCCACAGACATCCTCAAACACCTGCTCTCAGATCTTATAGAGCGCAACCTGGAGAGCAAGAACCACCCCAAACTACTCCTCCGCAGGTAAACCAGTAGTTTCACAGTTGTGTTATACAGTACTTTTGGGGGGGAAAACTGTGTTATATTCATCAACAAAGGGTTAAAGTTATGTCACACAGGAAGCTCAGGTTTAGGCATCTAGCAGAGACACTCACAAGTCTATGAGCTAGAATCCAAATCAAGTCTGAAGTCCCTAAACTAAGTCCAATTCAAGTCTGAAGTCTCTGTGCTAGAGTCCAAGTCAAGTCTTAAGTCTCTAAACTAAGTCCAAGTCAAGTCTGAAGTCTCTGAGGTAGAGTCCAAGTCAAGTCTCTGAGCTAGAGTTCAAGTCTCTGAGCTACAGTCCAAGTCAAGTCTCAAGTCTCTGAGCAACAGTCCAAGTCAAGTCTCTGAGCTAGAGTTCAAATCTCAAATCTCTGAGCAACAGTCCAAGTCAAGTCTCTGAGCTAGAGTTCAAGTCTCAAGTCTCTGAGGTAGAGTCCAAGTCAAGTCTGAGCTAGAGTCCAAGTCAAGTCTGAAGTCTCTAAGCTAAGTCCAAGTCAAGTCTGAAGTCTCTGAGCCAGAGTCCAAGTCAAGTCTCTGAGCTAGAGTTCAAGTCGACCGATCCGATACCACGTAATAAAGCCCTAAAGAAAATCTACATTAAAGTAGTTTATTTATGTTCTTTTTCCGTTGACTGACTGTCAAACTGGAGAATAAAAGAAAGTTCTGGGGCATTCATTGTTTGTGTTTGTTCATGTTTCACAAAGAGTTTAACCTGAGCCAGATCGACAACAAAGATAGAAATCATATCACATCCATACAGGGATAGTAGTATACAGTTGTTAAAACATAATGAAATATGCCACCCCTGAGTTAACCTCCCGTAGGTCGTAGCTAAAGCAAGAAGCAAGCTAACGTTAGATGGCTAATGTTGCGCTAAACATGTTTGCTAACCTATTAGGGTGCGTTTTCAGGTGCTAGGTAAAATCAGACGTGGTTGAGCCAGAATCCTTTATCTTGATAACACATATTTGGCATTCAGCGCTTCTTTTGTTTGGGCCTTGTTGTCTGAAGTTCTTAAAGCCAAAGCTTCTGATGAAGGCACAGCAGCTGCCATTGCGGTCAACATGTTGGTTGTCCTCTCTCACACGTGGCCGGGCGCAGCAGATACGTTGTTACATAGGTAGGTTATAGTTTACGCAGGGAGGGAAATAACATTCAGCTCATCAGACGTTTCCTAAAAATAAACATTGTTCAAGAGTCCTACATCTCAAGTCAAGTCTGAAGTCACTGTGTGTGCGACTTAAGTGTGACTCGAGTATCAAACCTGAGTCCCCCATCTCTGGCATCTAGGCATCTTAGTTGCAGTTGCTAAGAAGAATATCACTGTTTTTTAAATAACACTCACTTGGAGGGTAAGCACATTATTGGTAAGAAGTCTGACATGTAAGTCATGTATGTCGCACAAACCTTTCCTTGTAAATTTCAGGTACCAAAATTGGACTTAAACCCGACAATTTCTTTTCACTTTCTCTGTCCATATTTTCCACTGTGGGCACAGGATTTAAACTGGAGGCCTTCTCTGTCACGAAGCTGACCAGTTCTAATCAGCGCTGCTTATCTTTTGGCATGGATAATTCCTTTGTGCACTGTTCTTTCCAGCCCAGTTATGGCACTTGTGATGGATGAGTAAGTAGGCCAAAGAAAGGAAAGCCCACCTCTATTCAGCTTTGCTTTGTGCAGTGGCGTGAAACAGCCGCTACAAGTCTGAGAAACAGGGTGCCTGAGCAGACAGGTGAAAGACAGGAGCGGTAATAGTGATAGAGAGTGGGAGGGACCGGCAGAGGAAGAGAAACTAATGGGGAAGAGTGAGTGCAGTGGTGGCACAGTCAATGTCAGTTTGACTTATCTTTTGTGTGCCACTCATGAAACATTCAGCTGTAGCTCACGTTTCTTCCCCCGTCACCTCTCCTGTCCTCCCTTCTCTCGCCTCTCCCCCTTTCCTCCACCTCTGCTTATCTACCGATTGTTTTCCCAGTGCTGAGACTGGCCTACTGAATATTTCATGAGTTTTTTTTTTTTTTTATGAAAAAGAGGGCTCTCTCAATCTGAAGCACACTCATTAAATATAAGGATGAGTTCACATGGGAGCCGATACAACACAAACTTGTTAGCCCTAACATGCTGCTCTTGCTAAAACACTTAATGGGATGCCGTCAACAGTCGGGTCAATACAGGTTAGGGTTGAAATACAGGTAAGGACCGAAAACAAGTGACAGACAGACTGCACGTTAGGCATGGAGAGAGACACGTGGCTATAAAACTGCAGGCTTTGGATTACATTTTGATTAGAAAGAGCTTACACGCCATTTAACGGTTCTGTTACATGATTTAAAGGATTTGCTACAGTAAACCATGAAATCTAAAGTAGCTAAGTGCAGACACAGCGAGGAAGAAACAGTAAAAGGACTTGAAGTGGACATCTAAGTTGTGTCTGCACAATTATGTCATGACCCAAATATGTTCTCTGCACTAGCAGCACTCAACTTACAGTATATCGGAGTATGTGTCCTTTGAGACAGAGCGTCTGAGTAAGGATGGTGTTTCTCTGTAAACTCTGTCAAGTTTATTTTTTATCCAACAATGTCAGCCTCTTCTACGTCTTAAATTATAAAAGAATAATCAGAGCACTCCAGCTCTCTGTGGGACGCCTCTTGCTAACAAATGAGTGTGCTTTCTTCTTGTCTTGCAGAACAGAGTCGGTGGCGGAGAAGATGCTGACAAATTGGTTTGCCTTCTTGCTACATAAATTTCTCAAGGTAAAATTAACTCACACCTCATCTCTATGGGCGTCAATGTAACATTCTAAAGAGTGTACTATGACAATGCTTCTTAAAATTATAAGCATCGATTTTGAAATAGATTGCTGTGTAAGTTTTGTAGCTGTCATTTTAATGGTGTGTTATTGATGAGTTTTATGGACATTGTGGAAGGATAATCGTTACCTGTGGGGGTCAAATGTATCTCCAGCTTGCAATTTAAAAGGAGAGAAAGCTCTGTGTTATCATGTTTGATGTGTCATGCTCTAGTTACTAAGTCTCATCGTCTGCGCTGATGAATACAGATCTCTGTCCTTGCCTTCCCTTCTTTCCTATGTCTTATTTTCCTTTCTCCCACCTTTCACTCTAATCCCTGGGTTCCCTTCCAAAACAAAGGAGTGTGCTGGTGAGCCTCTCTTCATGCTGTTCTGTGCCATCAAACAGCAAATGGAGAAGGGACCCATAGACTCCATCACTGGAGAGGCACGCTATTCCCTCAGTGAGGACAAGCTCATCCGACAGCAGATTGAATACAAGACGCTGGTGAGTCATAAAGACATTAACAAAAAAAGTCCCAAATATTGTCTGTGTTCATCTTTGTACATCTCTTGGCAAAGAACCTTGACAGATCCACAGAAATGTGGCATGTGTTGTGAAAGTAATTGTATGAATGGTTTGAATATTTGGGGAGTTTCAATAACAATAACAACAAATAATCTTGCATAGCCAGATGTCCATCTCATCAGGCTTAAGGAGATCTAGACAAAGTTTCATCAAAACAAATTGAGAAAATAAGACCTAAGAACGTTGACACAGACATTCAATTAGCTGTGAGTTTAACCCCAGCTTAATTTTCTTATTTGCGTAAAAGCATGGCTGTCTGCATTATTCAAAACAACTCCCTGGTCACTGCAGTCCTTGTCACAGTTGACTCCAACTGTCCAGTTGGTTTGTAGAGGAAGAAGACACATATTTATCCTCTCCTTGCTTAACTGGAAGGGCATAATATGCGAGGAGGATCATGCTTTTGCCTAAAACGTTTGGGCTTAAGGTTCTCTAGGCAGAATTAACTTTGTCAAGGCTGCCCAAATTAACGGAGAAATAATGAAATGGAAGGAACATACATTTATCATGTGTCATGTAGTAGGGCCACCTGTATACACAACAAGTTCCTCTCTTTTACCTTTCCATTAAAATGAAACCGGCTGGGTTCCTCCACCAGCCCGTCAGAATAAGTTCCCCCTCAGGCTTTTGCTCCAACACAGAGACAGCCAGCGACAGGATGACACCTTTCTGATATCCATGTCGGAGAGTCTGAGAGTCTGAGTCTCATTACTTGTTTAATGCTCCTGCTGGAGCTGCACAGCCACATCCTGGAGGTGTGAAATTACATTTCTGGCCAAGATACGCTCCACCAGGACAGTTTGGTGAGGAGCATGAAATAAAAGGCAACACCTTTCTTTTTGCCTCTTTCTCTTACTTCCCCCTACCCCCTCCTCTCTCCCTCTCTCCCTCTTTCTCTATCCGGCATCCCCAGACGCTGAGCTGTGTAAACCCAGACAATGAGAATAGCCCAGAAATCCCTGTCAAGGTGCTCAACTGTGACACCATTACCCAGGTAAAGGAGAAGATCCTGGATGCGGTGTATAAGAACATGCCCTGCTCACAGCGACCACGTGCTGCAGACATGGATCTCGGTAAGGCTGCAATCCTTATATATTTATATATGCAAATAATTGTTGTATATATATATATATATTATATTTTTATTTTATGAAATCCATTTTAAGAAAAAGAAATTACAACATTACACATTATGGAACAAATATTTATTTTAACTGTTCAGCTTCTTCACACCTCTGTGATGTAGTCAAGCCTCTCAAAATACAACAACACACAGACAACTGAGCCCCGTCACTGCGCTTAAAGGTCCTATGACATGCTGCTTTTTGGATGCTTTCATATAGGCCTTAGTGGTCCCCTAATACTGCATCTGAAGTCTTTTTCCCAAAATTCAGCCTTGGTGCAGAATTACAGCCACTAGAGCCAGTCCCACAATGAGCTTTCCTTAGGATGTGCCATTTCTGTGTCTGTAGCTTTAAATGCTCTTGAGGAGGAGAGAGGGGGGGGCAAGGTGGAGGGTGGGGGTGTGGCCTTGACCAACTGACATTGCTTCGCTCGTTTGCAAGCCATGATGTATCTTCTTTCTCATGGGCGGGCCAAATTCTCTGGGCGGGCAAAGCAGAGAAAGGGGGAGGTAATCTAGCTCCTTATGACCTCATAAGGAGGAGATTCCAGATCGGCCCATCTGAGCTTTCATTTTCTCAAAGGCAGAGCAGGATACCCAGGGCTCGGTTTACACCTATCGCCATTTCTATCCACTGGGGGACCATAGGCAGGCTGGGGGAACTCATATTAATGTTAAAAAACCTCATAAAGTGAAATTGTCATGCCATGGGACCTTTAAGGTAGAGTTTTTCCTGCATGCCTTTATGACATGTAGACAGCCAATCACCCGCATCATTATTATTACTTGGTAGTATGGAAGTATACTGCATGCTTATTGGCTCACTGTCACTGAGAATTACTCCTTAGGTATTAGAATTTGGTATTGAATGACAAGGCATGTTTTGATACTCGATATATGGAGGCAAGTCGATTGTTGCCTAAAAGTATCGAAGTTCGGTGCCCAGCCCTACTCATTTCATAATGCTAATTGTCTTGTACACTAGAGACAGAAGCCATGGCACATGATATGCTGGAATAATGACAGGATGGAAGAATACAGCTTAGAGTGGGTGTGTCAGGGAGTTATCACAGTTGTTTGACTGAAGATGTATGCCATCAGCAAAGAGCTCAAAAATTTGTTTCTGGAAGAAAACCTCCTCCCGAAACCTGTTTACAGCCCTAGCCAGAGCAACACTCAACAACACTGACATTAAACCTTACTGACAGCTCACCTACACTTAGGCTTACACCCACAATATGTCATCCAGTACTGAATGACTTGGCACAAATCCAGCTGACACGCACCTTCAAAAGGCGGTAAATAATGTAGGTAGTGGCTGATACTGCCTTGGATTTGTACTATATACCTTAATGAGCTTTTACAGGTTAGAGATTTGGAGAGGATCAGTTTCTCCTTGTTGCTTTGGGCAGCTTTAATCTCTGTGAAGACACAGTGTCATTTGTGTTTTGTTCGTAGAATCACAATCACTTCAAATGTCAAGAGGAAATGTACAGGAAGATGTCTTAGTGACACTTTGGCTGCTTGGCTTGACAACAAGAGTTTCAGAGAACAAACTAACACAGTGCACAAGGATAACATGACCTCACCTGCAGCGCAAAAGGGACAGTGCAAGACAACGATGGGCATTAGACAATATGTAACTGCCTGGCGCTTGGGATACAAACATTCCCCAAAATGACATGTGTCATACATTCACTATTGATTGCATTTTCCTTCAGAGTGGCGGCAGGGCAGAACAGCTCGTGTGGTCCTGCAGGATGAGGACATCACCACTAAGATAGAGAGTGACTGGAAGAGACTCAACACACTCATGCACTACCAGGTCTGTTAATAATATTAATACTAGGGCTGCAACTAACTGTTTTTTTGTTGTTGTTTTTTATTAACAATGAAATCTGCTGTTTACCTTCTTGATAAGTAGATCAATTGTTTTATCTACAACAAACAGAAAAGAGTGAAAAATGCCCATCACAATTTCCCAGAGCCAAAGGGGACATACTTAAATTGCTCCTGTTGTCCAACTAATTTTTAAGAATCCAAAGATATTCAATTTACAACTATATAAAAAACAGTAAAACAGAAAATACATTTAGGAAGTTGGTACTAGCAAACGCCAGGCATGTTAGTTTGAGAAGTGACTAAAACATTAATAAATAATAAGAAAATAGTTGCAGATTAATATTCTGTCTATCAAAATATTTTTGGATAACTTGGGTTTGGTGTAGGCCTAAGACTATGAGCATCTTCATGTGTGATTTACTTATTTTGAAAACATGTATTAAGTAATCATATTTGTCTTTGCCGAATGCGATGACACACCCACAGAGGGACATCATTTCTGTTACACACGCAACACACACACACACACACACACACACACACACACACACACACACACACACACACACACACACACACACACACACACACACACGTAGCTACTACACGTCCTCATACAGCATGATTATAACTCTGTATAATTCTCAGTTTATCACTGAAGTGTATGAACTAGACTGCAGACAACAGAGTGACAGCTGTCTCAGGTGAACCTCTAAGGGTTAATCCACATTGGTAGCTCTGCGCACGTCTCCTGTATTAAATGGCTGTATCCTCACTGTCCTGCAATATTATAAACTATAATAACCTGTTCATGGGTCACATCTCTCACCCACAAGTTTGCAGTCTGTTGTAGTGTAAAACATTCTAAAATGAGTGTAAAATGTTAACAGTTATTAAATATAAATTATCCTGGCCATTCATATTAATGCAAAAACCATGAATGTTGTGCAGCATTTTAGTACGACATTATATAGACTGACTTTCTCTCAGCACCCCCAACTCTGACTGAACTACAGCGTCCCTCAGAGCCATTCCACTCTTACAAATCTAACAAATTTTTCCACCTTTTAAAAAAAAAAAATCCAGTTGCTCAAGGGCTTCACAGCAGATATTGTTAATGAAGGACAGAGCATTACTAATTAATATTCATATCACTCAGCTCACCCCCTGCCAACAAGCACGCCTAGTCAACTGAACATGAACTTGTGTGCCTGTGTCTTTTACAACATCTTTTTTTTTCCAGCTCATACAACACACAGGTCACCAACCTCAGATGAGTCATCCTGTTCCTTTATCAGTCAAATGTTTCCCTTGACTATCAGCTTTGGGCTTTGGAAGTGTACCACTCACACAGCCACTATTTCCAGTGTAGCATACTTTTGTCTAACAAAACGGACGTCCTGGTGGCCCGTTTAAAGGCATGGTTTCTGAATATGGGCTGTGGATTGAGCATTGCGATACCTTCGTATTATTTATACAGTATAGCACCTCGACCTGCTTTATAATAAATAAAAAAAAACATATATATATATAATATATATATATATATATATATATATATATATATATATATATATATATATATATATATATAAATCTCACACCAAATGTATGTATGTATGTATATACCTTCCCCTTGACTGCATTTGAACTTCACCCAAGAGAATTATATTGCTGTGAAAAAGCTGTTAAAAAGATGTCTCCTTTCAATTGATAAATCTTCTTACTTTATTCCAGTTTTAGCTCAATTAGGTGTATTTTGAGCAAGTCCATGATCGATATACAGTAGATATTTATGGGTTTGGCCCTACTGTGTTTGGTAGTTGAAGCTGTTGTGATAAATGCCATCTGTATTTCTATCTAGCTAGAGATGATGGAAGATGTCTACAACTGTCGATTTTAACAGAATGTTTTACTTGAACTAAAGGCCATTCCTTTATACGTCTATTGTAAGTCGTGTGACTCAACGGACGATGGAAGACTATTCAACACGTCTGAATCATAATTTTACAAATCCCTGGTCCTTGATTTGTATTTGCAAACAACGTATTCAAGCCATGATTGCTTTTGACCTACCGCTGCAAGCCACCAATTCATAAAAATAATAGACCATCTTTACCTTTGTCTTCCAGGTGTCGGAGCGCTGTGTGGTGGCCTTGGTGCCCAAACAGATGTCCTCTTTCAATATTCCTTCCTCAGCCAGCTTCCCACGAAGCATCAGCAGATACGGTCGGTACTGTTAAAGAAATACAAACACACTTAATATTCATCCAGCTCACAGCCGTGTTGCACCATCTGTTGTTGTCACTGATCAGTCTGTTGTAAAGCACATTAGCAGGTACTGTTATACAGCATATTCAACAAAGAGGTAAAATCGGTTTCAAAAATATTCATCTAGTCTCATCACTTTAGATTCATATAAACTCAATCACATCTCTGAAACTACAGCTCACACGGATCTTTCATAATAGATTTCAAGTAATTAAAAAAAAAGAAAATGACAGTAAACAAAGTGTGATAGACATGTCTTTAGTAAAAGAGTGCATGTTGTGTCATTACTATGACAAGGGATGAAATAATGACAGCAAATGATTACACACTCTAAAACACACACATCCAACCTGCTCACTTGCACATTACAAATAGACATTCTGTCTTTAATCCAGATGTGTTAAGCAAATGTGACTTTCTTTCCGTTGTCTGACAAACTGGCGTTTTATGGGTGTCAGATTCTATTTACAAACAGATTCTAGAGCATTTTGGAATTTATATTTTCTTTATATCTGTCATTTGACCATCTAGGTGTGGACGTTCCCTTCCGCTCGACACCCACCAGCCCGGACAGCCCCCACTCCCGTGTGCCCATGCTGACCCCAGACCTGGAGAGCGGGGTCAAAGTTTGGCACTTGGTAAAGAACCACGACCACGGAGACCAGAAAGAGGGGGAGCGCGGCAGCAAGATGGTGTCTGAGATTTACCTGACGAGGCTACTAGCAACAAAGGTGCAATATATTACAGTTATTATAGTAACAATATGTTGGACTTTGATTTATTTATTTATTCTATTTGTTTTTAACAACATCACTAGGGGTGCAACGGTTCACAAATCTCATGGGTCGGTTTCGGATCACGGTTTTGAGTCACGGATCGGATACATTTTCGGATTAGCACAAAAAAGGGGGGAATTTAAATATTTATTAAAAATGTAATAACGATAACTTATAACAATAACTGTTTTCACCAGTAAATTGCTGTTAAACGACAAAAACAGATGAGAAAATTGTGTTTTACAATAACTTTGAATGCACCACAAGGTTTACCAGTTATAAGTAAACGCACCATTTTGTCCCGTCTATGTTGTTTTTCTGACAAAAGCATTGACCAAGTGCTATGTTGTGTCCGTACGGGCCACGGATCAACTGTGGTCCGTTACACCACTAAACATCACTGACATCCCTAAAACCAAAACATAATGAGAAACAATAAATGGTGCGGCGTTCAGTTAGAATTAAGAATTATTCCTGGACACGTGCCAATTTTTGTTATCTTAAGTTACACTTTTCATGCAGTAGTACACGTTACACTTTAAATTTAGAGTAGACACTATAAGCAGTAATGCTACAAGTCTCAACTCTAACACTGTTTTCTATAGGGCACACTGCAAAAGTTTGTGGACGATCTGTTTGAGACCCTGTTCAGCACCGTGTGTCGGGGCACCGCCCTGCCTCTAGCAATCAAATATATGTTTGACTTCCTGGACGAGCAGGCCGACAGGCACGGCATCCATGACATGGACGTTCGTCACACCTGGAAGAGTAACTGGTGAGAGAGACGGGGAGGAACTCTTTACCTTTAATGTGACTGTAGAGACATCTCACTTTCTTTAACAAGCCCACTTGCAGTACTTTTCTATAGAACTTTTACTCATTACTTACAGACAGTCAAAGCTTGGGGCCCAGTGAACACTTCTGAATGATTGAAACCTTGATGCCAGGGTGCACCCTTATCTAAATTATCTTAATCTTTCAGTTTTATGCTGCTTTTTGTAGAATCTAAATGCCAACTTCATCTTGTTCTTGTGGCTAAAGTCACTTTGAAATGTCTATACAGGATTGGTCGGAGGATCAAAAAGAATATCTTGTACACATGAAGTAATCATTTTGTTTTTGCAAGTCTATAAATGTGTAAAATCTGTCTCTTTCCTCTTTCATTATCTGCAGCCTGCCCCTGCGCTTCTGGGTAAATGTGATCAAAAATCCCCAGTTTGTGTTTGACATCCATAAAAGCAGCATCACGGACGCCTGTCTGTCTGTGGTGGCCCAAACCTTTATGGACTCTTGCTCAACTTCTGAACACCGTCTGGGCAAAGACTCACCCTCCACCAAACTACTCTATGCGAAGGACATACCGCATTACAAAAGCTGGGTAGAAAGGTGTGTATGTGTGTGTGTAAAGCCAAATGCCACGAGTATAGAAAGATGATTGAAATCCCAACTGAGGAGTCTTTAGGTTGTCATCACATCTTCATGTGATGTCATCAGGGTCAGTTATAAATTAGCCCCACATCATCACATACCCTTCACCATACCTAGAGATTGGCATGGTTTTATTTCAGTTAAATTTATTACATTTATTAATTTATTTAATATATAAATTAATTATAATAATAGCTGGTTTGATTTGCCAATCTCTAGGTATGGTGAAGGGTATGTGATGATGTGGGGCTATTTTGATTCCAAAGGCCAAGGGAACTTTATCAGGATGCATAGTATCCTGGATCCATGAAATAACTGGCCTATAAAAATACAAATCTGCCTGCCTCTATGGGATTTTAACATAGGGGTGTACTTACTTATCCTCCTGTATTTTAATGAAGAACATTTATTTATTTACATTATTCATTCACAAAGACAATTGGTGTCCTTAAAGGTTGGATTTTTCCTAATTTTTTTAATTAAGGCATTTTTATTCCTCTTTAGCATTGGTGTATTCACTTATGCTAGTAAATACTGTGAAGGTATCAAAACACTCAATCCACGGAGAAATGGACACAGCCTGTATTCAGAAACTGTGCCTTTAAACGAGCCGTCAGTCCCTCCGTACGGTTGTGATGTCACAACTGTACTATAGAAAGACACGGAAATGCTGACCAATCAGAGAAGACATTAAAACATGTAAACATGTTCTAGTAGAAACGCAAAATACAAGTGTCAACATGAAAATTTGCATAATTTCTGGTGTTACTATACAGTTCAGAAACTATGTCAGAACATTGGTTGCTATTCATCTACTTTTTGACTACGAGGTTTAGTGACTGACGGATTAATCTATTTATTCTTGCTTATCATCAGAGAGGTTTTCTCAATTATGACTCATTGGGCCCTATTTTAACGATCTTAAACGCAAGTATCAAACGTGAAACGCAAGTAGCTTTGTGGGCGGATCTCGGGCGCTGTTGCTATTATACCGGCGGGATAAATGAGTCTTGCGCCCGACGCAAATATAAAATGGGTTGGTCTGAAGTAGCTAGGTGTGGTTTGGGCGTAACGTGCAATAAACCAATCAGAGCATCATCTCACATTCCCTTTAAGAGCAGGCGCGCTTGTTCCATGGTGGATTGCTATCATAACGGCTGATTTGCCTGGCGCACGTCAGTGGGAGCTGTCCGGTATACGGCAAAGTAATAAATGCCCGTCTTGACCGGGTGGCGATGTTGCTGCGGCCTCTCGGGCGCATCTCCTCAAGTCTGGAGAAGATTGCTGCAG